>NC_048300.1:94296982-94420808 GCF_013100865.1 Trachemys scripta elegans
GGCCGGCTCCAGGCACCAGCTTCTCAAGTAGGTGCTTGGGGCAGCTGCTCCGGAGAGGGGCGGCACGTCCAGGTATTCGGCGGCAATTCGGCGGACGGTCCCTCACTCCGCCTTGGAGCGAAGGACCTCCCGCCGAATTGCCGCCGCAGATCGCGATCGCGGCTTTTTGTTGTTGTTGTTTTGTTTTGGCTGCTTGGGGTGGCCATAACCCTGGAGCCGGCCCTGGCAAGATAACAAGGCAGTGGGAATTGGCTGGATCCCATAACAGATACTTTTTAAACATCCCAACATTTTGAATTTTTGAAAGGTGTACAACTTTTGTGATGTGTACTCTGCATTAGATGTTCAACCTCTCAGCTGTTCCTTCTGATGAAAATAAGAACCCTGGCCTTGGAACAAAAGTGAAGAAAGAACTGATCTTTCAAATGTTTTGTTGAGAACTATTTAATATCTGTTACTCTGGAATCTCCAACAGTTCTAAAGTGATTTAAAAAAACATTTCTGGTCATTTTTGAATACCTAATAAGAGGACAGCTACCCTGTATACCTGCTGTTTTCAATTAAAGGCTGTAAATAACTATTCTGATTAGATTTCAGAGTAGCAGCCGTGTTAGTCTGTATCTGCAAAAAGAACAGGAGTACTTGTGGCACCTTAGAGACTAACAAATTTATTAAAGCATAAGCTTTCGTGGACTACAGCCCATTCGAAGAAGTGGGCTGTAGTCCACGAAAGCTTATGCTTTAATAAATTTGTTAGTCTCTAAGGTGCCACAAGTACTCCTGTTCTTTTTGCAGATACAGACTAACACGGCTGCTACTCTGAAATCTAATCAGAATAGTTATTTACAGCCTTTAATTGAAAACAGCAGGTATACAGGGTAGCTGTCCTCTTATTAGGTATTCAAAAATGACCAGAAATGTTTTTTTAAATCACTTTAGAACTGTTGGAGATTCCAGAGTAACAGATATTAAATAGTTCTCAACAAAACATTTGAAAGATCAGTTCTTTCTTCACTTTTGTTCCAAGGCCAGGGTTCTTATTTTCATCAGAAGGAACAGCTGAGAGGTTGAACATCTAATGCAGAGTACACATCACAAAAGTTGTACACCTTTCAAAAATTCAAAATGTTGGGATGTTTAAAAAGTATCTGTTATGGGATCCAGCCAATTCCCACTGCCTTGTTATCTTGCCAGGGCCGGCTCCAGGGTTATGGCCACCCCAAGCAGCCAAAACAAAACAACAACAACAAAAAGCCGCGATCGCGATCTGCGGCGGCAATTCGGCGGGAGGTCCTTCGCTCCAAGGCGGAGTGAGGGACCGTCCGCCGAATTGCCGCCGAATACCTGGACGTGCCGCCCCTCTCCGGAGCAGCTGCCCCAAGCACCTACTTGAGAAGCTGGTGCCTGGAGCCGGCCTTGTATCTTGCATCCCACAACCCAGTTTACACCACTCACACAACTTTGACTTTATGCCCTTTTGTTCTGCAGTGGGAATATGCTGTAAGATGCTCTCTCTTCTTGATATGGTACATTGTTTATTAGGAGCGTAGTTAAGATTTAGAAAGGAATATAGCCCCAGGGTACATTAAATTGTCAGTTCTATCCACTCTCAGTTTTATGTAGTGGTAGTGGAGAGTGTTTTTATTAATTGAATTGGAATGATTGCACCTTCCCAACACATGGGTAACTGAAGGAAGGATGGTCCAGTAGTTAGATGCTGACCTGGGATTCTGGAGACATGGGTGCAAGTCACTTAATTTCCCAGTGCCTCAGTTCCCCATCTGTAAAATGGGGATAGTACTAGTGTGGAGCTCAGATACTGTTGTAATTGGGGTCATATAAGTACCTAAGATTGATTGATTGATGTGGTTTTTGTGGCTGAAATGCTTAGACAGTTCTTCAGAGATGTGCTACCCATTTTGTGAAATAATTATAAGTTGACTATGGGATGCTAGTAGCTTTAAACTTCTATAGTCTTAATCTACATTTTACAATAAAGTGAAAAGCATGATCATTACATGTAGATTATTGTATTTTAGTTTTATATACTAGCGCTGCAAAAACAGAGATTAAAAGTTAATTTTATAATTATATCACATCACAGGGCGACCCGTGGGATGTTTTCTCAGTTTAAGGAGAGGTTAGCAGAAAACATAGGAGAGCAGAGAATCCTAAATCCAAAGAATTGGTTATTGTTGGTAGCAGATTTGCTCAGTAATGACAATGGTGAGATTGAGGAAAGCCCCATTTGATTCATTGCTGTAGCCAGACATTGTTCACTCTGAGTTGTCACTTTTAAGAACATAACTCTTTTCAAGGGATTATCTCGTGGGAGCTATGCATCTAAATCCTCTGTAACTCTGAAAATTTAGAGTCAGCATCTCAGAAGGCAAAGAAAAACTGTCATATAATAGGGGTCTGAATGCTGAGTGGTATCAGAATCTGATAAACATGTTAAAACTCCCCCATGCCAAATTCTGCCATTTTTACTATCACAAAACTCCCATTCACTTTAATTCCATACAAAAATAATTATTGTTTTTATTTCCATTAATTCAGTCAGTCCTGGCCGAAAGACAGTAACTCATGCAGCTATCAGCACTGCCCAGCAAAGGATCGTAGGACTGACTAAAGATGCAGACAACTCTGTGGACACCCAGAAAAACACTATAAGAAATCAACCACTACTTTCACTTGATGCAGACAAGTCTAACCAATCACTCTCTCAGGGACCAAAGAAACAAATCAGTGGGTTTATGCCAGGTAAGAATAAAAAAAAGAAAAATAGTTTCAGTTAGTCAGTCTTTATTAACCAAAAAAAGCACCTTTTATTATAGATGGCACCTAGTCAAAAGTAAAGTCTTGCAAATGTAGGTAATGTGGGGGAAATTGTAGGAGGTTAATAATTATACCTAAAAATTTACCTTTAAAGTTTGCCAGGCATCATTTCTAGCAGTTGGTAAAAAGAAAAGAAAAATTCCAAAATGCTAGAAATATAGTCTAACCAGTTTAGAGGCAAACAGTACAAAACACTCAAAGAGAGCAAATATGGAAAACTTCTGCTGTGGGCTCTGCTGTTATTAATTATTTATATAGCAACATCAACGTGTTAGGCAGTTTACAGGCATGTAGGAAAATAGTTTCAATGGGACTTCATACATAGGAAGGTACTACTTCGTGGGAGGAAGGGTGATAGTATCTGCCCTGATGTGAACTGAGAGAAGGAAATTCTTTATGTTATGATCTCTTCCCTTTTTAGAACTGCACTTTTAAGAATACGACTAGCTGATGTAAATGTAGAGAAGGTTCAGTGTCTTATGTAGCACAGTCTTTTGTGACACCTTTGTATTTTTAACAGTGGAGACCCAAAAAAAACAAAACAAAAAAAACCCAGACCCCACATACTGTTGCCTTAGTGGGCAAAGAGGCTTTTGTGAAGAAGAATATCACTGTTGGAAGTTACAGAACACTATCTTAGCAAAAGCTACAGAAGCTGCAGTGAAATCAGACCTTTCAATGCAGTCAAAGCATAGGTAGTTCCCTTGCCAGGAAGCTGAAACAATCCAATACGGTTAACAAATGAAATTAACTAGAGCTTTTTATTAAAGAATAAGTTACAACTACACAGAGAGTACAAGACCCTCACATTTTAATGGATTTTTAATGTTTAGATGTGAGCTTAGCTTCCAGAGATACATCTGATTAGAAATATGGTTTTCTTTTCTTGTTGCAACAGAGCAGTGCTTAGTGCCCCCCGCTGCCGGCCCTTGTAAAGGGCACTTCCCTCGCTGGCACTTTGATATTTCTTCAGGCACTTGCCTACATTTCATCTATGGTGGCTGCAAAGGGAATGAAAACAACTTCCTTCAAGAATCTGACTGCCTCAGTGAATGTGTAGAAATTCATGGTAAAAATGACCTCCGTTGGGAATAAGGGAATATATCTTTATAAAGGGTTTTATTTATTTATATTAGCTCCAGCAGTGTAAAATGAACTCTGCAACAAAGGCTCTTTAGAGGAATAACTTAAAATTCGCTATTCTGCCTGAAGTCCTTTTACCTCTTACATTTATTACTAACACCGAAGATTATAACTGAAAGTTAGAGGAAAATGGAATGGTAGCTTTTATTCAGTATGTTTCCTTTGTGCTATTGTCCACACTTCTGTATTGACAGTGTCAGTGTTTACCTCTGCCCAATCAGTTTCTTGGTCAGCTTCCCATATTAGCATGTGCCTTTCACACACAAAAAGAGGAAATGGAAAAACATTTCTAAAAACGGGAAACTGATTATAAAACCACAGAAATTGGTGTGGGAAGTCAGGAGCAGGAATAGCACTTGAAACTACTTTTAACTCACTTTTTTTAAGTGGGCAAGATTTCCAGCTGATTATGTATTTCTTTAATTCTTGTGCTTTTACCATTACTTTTTTATAAGTTTCAGTTAGAATTTAAACTCATTTCAGTTAAAGTTAAACATTTCCTTGTAGAATAGAATCTCACTGATCCACTAACCCAGTACTTTTAACTAAAACCATGGTAACCTCTGCCCATATCTCAGCATTGTTATAGTAGCTTAAATTGCCAGACTTCATCACTCTCACAGCATATGCTACAGCACATTTACTAGTATGCTAATATAAGAGTAACATAACTAAATGATACTTATCAAAATAATTGAAAGCAAGTACATTTTGTGATAAAGTAGTCTTGAAGCAAATAAACCTACTACGCAAGGATTAGTAATAACAATGGGTTTGCAGGGCACTCATGTACAGTTAGCAAGGTTCTGCAGTATCTCTTCATGTCCCATGTTGGGAAGTCTGTGCTGATGAGGTACTGATAAAAATCTAAATCTCAGCACATTGGGGTTTGGGGCTTAAAAACATCAATTATAAAAAACAATCAACTATTGCACCTGTAAGAAATACAGGCTTGGCAGACAAGTACACATTTTTAGGATGAGATGTTTCTTTAAGACACAGTGTTGCTTTTTTCTGAAGAATTTTGAATAAATCCAGTAATACTCTGACACAAAATATTTACATGAAGCTGTGTGGTGTGAGCATCTCAGCCTCAAATAATTTGGGCCTAAAGTCCTAGGTAGCAAACTCAAAGCACTGAAACTTATAGTCTAATCTACTTTGTGTTTGCTAGTACTGATGTGTTTCTACTGGTTTAGTGAGAAGAATCAACTACATGATAGTCCCTTATTAAAAAAAATCCCAATAGTGACCAGCCTTGTGGTGATGTCATATAGGGGAATGATGGTAAATTTTGTTTCTGGGCTTGGTGTCCTTCCTGGCTGAAGAGAGTGCCTTGATTGCACAATAGGGTCCCTCCAGCCACCTGATGAGTGGCACTGTTAAGCTTTCAAGGAAACTTCTTCAGTCCTCTGCTTGAAAGATTGTACCTTCAGTGTTGGCACAGGCAGGGTTAAAGGAGTAAATCCCATCAAGGAAAGAAGTCTTCAGTGAGGATAAAAAAGTACTAACACTGAGGAGAGCTAAGGATAGCGCGAGTAGAAGCCATTCAGGCTTCCTCACACAGATCTACAAATGTACTTCTGTGTAATAAACAACACTCCCATTTTAATATAGGTCCTCTCCTGAGTTGGCATGTCAAATTCTCTAGTGGTTCTCTCAGCTGGTCCACATGTACATCATGTTTATATGCCTGCGAATAACTAGATGAGGCCCACCAAGCTAATTTTACTTGTGAGCTCAATCAAATTGACAGTATGTCTCCCAGGTGTTGCAAAGGTAGTGTTTATAAACCACTGTGCCTCAAAAATATATTAAAATGAAGTCTTAATCTCAACCAATGAGACTTTCTTTGCAAAATATGATTTTTTTAAATGTATTCATTAACAGGTGCAATTTCACAACAGACTGCAACGGATCTGTCATCTCAATCCAATTCAGAGCCAGGTTTGACTTGTTTTTAAATAATTGTTTTGTATATTATCACAAAATTATAGGCAAGGGAAGGTAAATGAAGTGGTTTAATAGATGCAATGGTTGGAAGTTGACACTAGGCAAAAATCAAACTAGAAATAAGTGCAAATTTTAAAAGCAAGGGTAATTAACTATTGGAACAGCTTACATGAGGATGTGGTACATTCTCCGTCACTTTGAATCTTTACATCAAGAGTGGCAGTCCTTCAGTGGTATGCTCTAGTTCAGTGGTTCTTAACCTTTACTGCAGCCTGGACCCCTTTGGTTCTCAAAATATGTTCTCGCACCCCTTATCAAAAATCGTTGAAGTAGGTCAGTTCTTTAAATCTAGATATATTTTTTGTTTGTATATTACAGTAATTATTAAAAAATGTATAATGTTAATAAATACATATGTTTGATGAAACAAAGTAGTTGTACTTACGTGCCAGTGTTTAATTTGTGTTTTCGATGATCTACCTTCTAAAAAAAATCTGACATGTTTCGCACCCCCAGAAAGGACATCTCACACCCCCAGGTGGTGCGTGCACCCCAGATTAAGAACCACTGCTCTAGTTCAACCATAAGTTATGGACTTGATGCAGAAATTATTGGGGTAAATTCTGTGGACTGTGTTATGCAGAAGGTCAGCCCTGGAAATCATAATGGCACCTGCTGATCTTAATCTATGAAGAGAAGAGATTTTCTTTGTGATAAGAGGTTGCAGGAAGCAGATTCTTACTTTCCCTTTAAATTACAATGATCGTTAACAACACTACTGGGGACATGTCACCCTTCCCTTCTCCCCTCCACTAGTGAGCTCCCTATCAGTGAACTTGCCTCTGGGTACTAAGATATTGGATAAATGAATCTCTTTGCTACATGTGCTCAGATACTATAGTGATGGACAGCAATATAAAACTCTTAATTAATGTGTCTGACTGGACTAACTGAGGTGTGGATTATTTAGGACCCTGTCTACACTACACGAATTACCTGTTGTTAACCACGGGCTAACTCATTGTCCCTACACTCCCTCCCCAATTGGTTTTGGAAATAGTTAGACCACAAAATAGACAAAGCTTGTGATAAAAAAAGATATTTGACACCTTGTGCAAAGAGCACACTTTCTGTAACAGGGTCATGGCTTGGCTCTGTCTACAGTAGTGCCCAAAACATTTTCACTGTCATTGAGATCAAATTCTGGGGGACTGGCTGGGAACAATGGTCAAAAGGAGATAACTTTCCCTCCGTAGACACACCCTCTGAATTGTGTAATTCACACACCTTCTCCTCAAGAGACCAAACACATCACTTCTGCATTGCAGCTAAGTTGCTGTTCTAAAGCTGCTTTCCAGTGTGGTGCTCACAATTGGCTGCCTATTGTGGTGCTATTGCATTTGTGAGGTAGTGTCATAAAAGTTTGCTTGCAGCTAAGCAAATTGGAATGGCAAGCTGGTTGTGAGCAGCAACAGCAGCTCTAGCAATCACAGTCTATGTAGGAGGCCTGAGTTTAGGAATGCCCCCAAGACTTTCACTTCCCAGGATTCTGGGTGTGTAAGTCACCGTAAAAACTTTGCATTCCTCAGGTTTAGTGTCTCTCACTGTGTCCCAACTGGCCTATGCCAACTGCCTTGCTGCACTGTTTGGTGAGGGAATTACAACCCTTGATTGAATCCCCAAGGACTTTACTATGCTTCTGAGGCACACAACAGCAGGAACCACAACTTAAATTTATAACCAATTTATCTTATATAAAAGCACACTGTATTGGGCACACGCTAAAAAATAAGGTGAGAGTCATAAAGTACAAATGTTAACTCCAGACAGGCTTTAGACTAATAGTACTAAATGTACAGCTAGACAAGCAATAAGCTGAAGTACACATTATGTCACATCAGGAAAAAAAATCCTTGCTCAGACTCAGTGCTCCTAAGTTATCTCAGCAAAACTGTCACCCAGCTTGTTAGCTCAGGGTCATTCGTCCATGCAGGACTCAGAGGAATGCATTTCAAGACCCAGGAAGAGACTGTGTTAGGGTGAATGATTTGTTTCAAAGGAAAACCAGATTCCTTTATTCTTCAAAAATCTACACATACACTTTGTATGAAAGCACTACAGTTGCCCATTGTATCTTGTTCAAAAACCTGTTTGGAGTTGCCTCGTCTTTTTTTCCAGCCCACAACAGATATGGACACTAAGCAGTATTAGCTTTGATTGGCTTTGCCCAGCCTATATTAATAGCCATTTTCTTAATGATCCTACAACATGTTTTGTGATGGGTCTGTGTTGTTCCCCCAAATTTTCCCACTTTTGTCCATACACATTCAGCCATGTTTGCTAGACGAACCTCTATAAGCTGTTGGCGCTAAAACTTGCATTGTCCTTGCGTGATAGAAATTTGAAAATATTCATCCTTTAGATCGAAAGTGAGGCTGTTGATGGATCTAGGCTACATCTACACTATGGAGTCTATATCAGCCTAGCTATGGCAACATAGCCCTCTAGTGTAGATACAGCCCACACTAGTGGAAGTTTTTCTGCTGCTGTAGGAACACTATCTCCCCAAATGACAGTCTCTATGCCAACTGAAGCACTTTTCTGTTGACAGTTGCATCTACGCGGGGGTTTTGTCGGCATAGCTTGTGGTTTTTTTCACACCCCTGACTGACATAACTATGCCAGTATAAGTTGTAAGTGTAGACCAAACTGCAGCCTGTCACTTTCATTAAGTCACCCTGCTACTGCATCACAGATTACATAAAATTGCAAAGCCGTGAGAGGAGACTATGGGCTGAATTCTGTAGAACCTGTGCAAGCAAATCTGCTATTAGGAATAGGCCACCCACCTCCTCAACTTTAACAGTTCCTTAACAGCAATAAAACATGTGCTTTCTTTTCCCTTTACAGTCTAGAAAGAACACAGTTTTATAGCAGCTCTTCTACATTAAGTTGAAGAGCCCAAATCAACACATCCACCCTCCTTAGAATACCTTTCCCACATATTTATAACCTCCTGAAAGTATTTAGATATAGTACTATAAGATTTGGATGTTGGAGATGGAGATGGGTCAGAGTTAAGGGTGTTTGTGGGACCTAACTGAATTTCCTGACTTACAAAACATGATTTTTTTCAAAACTTTAACCTGAATTAGAAATGTCCTGGTTTTCAAGTATTTATAGCTCTCGTTTGTGGTGTTTTAACTGATATTTGGTTACATCCCTAACCACATCTTAGTGATTTTTTTTGTTTGGAACTTATAACTAGCTCCTAGCCAGAACATAGTGAAATTACCTATGCATGGCTGAAGTTTGTTGTAGTTGGTGCATGATGTAGGGGGATTTTTCTTTGTAACTTAAGTTTTTAAAAAATTATTTCAAAACATATACGGATCAGCAGCTCTTAACCTGGAGTATGGTAAATTTATCCACTTGCACCTTGAGTAGATTGTCACATGACTCAGAGACGAATCTATTTCCTCAGTCACTGAATTGTAATATTGATCTCTCTCTTGCTTGATTTTATGCAGCTAATAGTTCCTCAGGGAAAAGGACAGATAAGAACGAAAATGGCATTGTTGTGTCAAAAAGTGATCAGGCTACAGGGGGGCATCCAGTCCCAGAAACAGGTAAGACTGATATATATTTTAATCTACAGATTTTCTCTTGTTATTTCTGATCTTTAAAATCAGATCATCATCAGCTCAGCTAGTATTTTTCAGGAAGGTCTGACAGACCCAGCTAAAAATAATAAGGAAAGGAGTAATATGCTACCCTAGCAACAATACTGCTAATACATGTGATTTATACACCTCTACCCCGATATAACATGAATTCGGATATAACGCGGTAAAGCAGCGCTCGGGGGGGGGGGGCTGCGCACTCCAGCGGATCAAAGCAAGTTCGATATAACGCAGTTTCACCTATATGGGGGGATATGATAAAGGTATATAAAATCATGAGTGATGTGGATAAGGAAAAGTTATTTACTTATTCCCATAATACAAGAACTAGGGGTCACCAAATGAAATTAATAGGTAGCAGGTTTAAAACAAATACAAGGAAGTTGTTCTTCACGCAGCGCACAGTCAACTTGTGGAACTCCTTACCTGAGGAGGTTGTGAAGGCTAGGACTATAACAGCGTTTAAAAGAGAACTGGATAAATTCATGGTGGTGAAGTCCATTAATGGCTATTAGCCAGGATGGGTAAGGAATGGTGTCCCGAGCCTCTGATTGACAGAGGATGGAGATGGATGGCAGGAGAGAGATCACTTGATCATTGCCTGTTAAGTCCACTCCCTCTGGGACACCTGGCATTGGCCACTGTCGGTAGACAGGATACTGGGCTAGATGGACCTTTGGTCTGACCCGGTACGGCCGTTCTTATGTTCTTATAACGCAGTAAGATTTTTTGGCTCCCGAGGACAGCGTTATATCAGGGTAGAGGTGTATCTCATAGTTTCTCAATGTAAGGTGCACGAGATAGTTCTGCATTACTTCAACCAGGCTGGGTCCTATTGCTTAAAAAAGGCAAGAAAACTGTAATTCTTCCCCGCCCCATTTTTGGTATGTTAAAGTGTAAACTTTCTTAACCTCTCTTTAGGTGCTGTGCTACCCCTGGCTTTAGGCTTGGCCATCACTGCTTTGCTGCTGCTTATGGTTGCCTGTCGGCTGCGTTTGGTGAGACAGAAACTTAAAAAAGCTCGCCCCATTACGTCTGAGGAGTCTGATTACCTCATAAATGGGATGTATCTATAAAGATGGGATTTAGGTTGCTTGTTTTCTCCACTTCGCAGTTTTCCATAGGCCTCTGCCTCCAGCAAATGACTCTCTCTTTAATAAGACTTCAAGCTTTAAAAAAAAAAAAAAACACCTTCTAGAAATATCTCTTTAAAGTCTGCAAGGTGAGAAACATGTTTGCCCCCTTTGGTTATATAGTAGGATTTTTCTGTTAATTACCAAGTCCAATTAGTAATTTGGATTAAATCCTGCTGTGGTTTAAAAAAAAAAATCAATGCAGGCTATGCCTGAAAATAACCATGTTTTTATCATATGCAGAAAATGCTGCAGGTTGGAGAGGCCACCACCGGATGGCAGAATATCTTAGTCTTACACCTCATTTACTCCCATCCAGGAACACAGCTGGACATAGTTGTGTTTCATGTCTGACAGTAGCCCAGGATTAGAGTAATTGGGATACAGCAAATCAGGACAGAGATACACTGACAGAACTGTGTAGGAAAGCAGCTACAGTGTCAGTCAACACCTTGCCTTGCTCCTCACTGGTGTCAGAAGAGTTGCCCTCTAAAATATAAACATTGTTGTTCAGCATGTTAATTTACCATCTGAGGAAGATTTGCGCACCTGTTAAAAATGCAGCTTATGCACTGGAAATATTTGTCAGAAGTTTTTGTCTTTGTTAATTAATAGCAATTTGTATCTAAGCAAAGTGCCACCTTTTGAATTGCAGTTTTGATTTTTAAAAAGTATTCCCCATTCTGCATAGCTTAAATCCCTTTACAGCTAGGACTCAAAAATGCAAACACGTAACATTCCAATGAAAAATATCAGCACATCTTTAGACCTACTCAGTGCCAACAGCACATGTGAGATCATGGGACTGTCCCCTCCCCCAAAGCTCATAGCTTGTTCACCTTTTCCATCCCTAACCCAACACACAGAATTTCTAAAGAGATACATGCAATGACTTTGGTTTGTGCTTTAGCCTGGTCATACCTTTGTTAGAGGACAGGATTTGTTCTATTCAGTGTTGTCGGTAATAAGTGAAGTTAGTTCCAGCCAGTCTTACACAATTAGTGCTACTGTGGCTTCTACTTCAGTGGGCTTGATACTCAGGACTAAACTTTCCATATAAATATAGATGAGACGTTCCTGCTTCTGGAGAAATTTAAGAATCTTGTCAATTGAACCCTTAGCTCCCAGCAAAGCTTTAGTGGCTATCCCAATAAAAATTTCCTAGAACTAGAGCAAGTAATTGATGTGTGAATGAATTTAAAATGTGCTAACAGTAAAATGTGTTCAATACATGTTAAATATATACTGTGCTGCTTATCCTGTTTGTCTGAACGTGCAAGGGTGTCACATCCATCAAGTGTCCCAGTAAAAAAAATCAAGACAGAGGAGGTATGCATCTTTTTGTATGTCGTCCTTTGTACTTCAAGGAATTAAAGTCAATTTGAATATTGCTGTGGTATACAAATCACTAATCAAAAAGCCCATGATGTTCAAGTCTTGATTACCTTTATGAAAAATAATAGCGATAATAAACCTATTTTATTCTTAAATTTTTGCATTGTATTCATTAGCAGTTAAAGTTTAAATTCTCATGTTAACATTGTCCTTACCAGACAGCTTGCATTTTCTGGAGGGAAGGAGAGATCAAACCATCATGTCAGTAGTCTATTTCCCCCTTCCTAAACAGCATTAAAAGGACCTGAAGTCTTTATTTCCCAGAGTGGATTAATTTCAATCAAAGCAATTTAAATAATTGATTTTAATCATAATTTGCATTTATACATATTATTTTCCTGAAGAAAGGTTGATTTTTATCAGTAAGCAAGCATTAAGCCATGTTGATTTGCAACCTAATATAGTATTTACATTAAATTTGGTGCTTCTTTTTCCTAACCAGAAGGATGCACTATATCAATACACATTTAAACAATTTTATAGCTTAATTTATTCAAATTAATTTTTACATTTGTATTATGTTGGGAAAGGGTGAATCATGCATTCCTTATTTACTAGATTGATTTTTTTTTATGTGTGATTTGTGTCAAACTCTATTTGGATGGAACAGAGACCTTTTGAACTTTTCCAAAACACACACAGAGCGTTAGCCACTACAGAACAACAAATGATTAGGGAACTCATGTGGGAGACCCAACTTCAAGTCATTACTCGGAATTAGGCAGAGTAGAGGGCTTGAACCTGGGTCTGTTACAGCCCAGGCAAATAACTGCACCAGCAGGCTACCATCACACTCTGCGATCTTAATCTCTCCTGCTGAAGCTGTTCCACTTTGTATAACTAATTAAATGGTCTATAGAAAGTCTCTTTTCCAATGACTAATTGTTGGGGCACTCATCTGAGATGTTAAAGTTCCTACTCATTAAAATATTTAAATGTATACAAAGTGGAACAGCTCCAACAGTAAAGACCCCAGAATAATAATAATGCTTCCTATCTCACAGGGGTGTTGTGAAGTGCTTTGAAATTACCAATGAAAAGTATTTTATAAGAAATAGGTCATGTTATGCTTTTTTTGTAACTTAACCACAAAAGTCAATGTTTTTGTTTTGTTTTTATATATAGTTTTCTGGCAATGAGGGTGGTGTAGAGCTGGGGAGTGTGGGAGGAAAAATGCTGTGTTAACCTCCATGTCAAGGTCACATGGTGCTTTGGATGGGTCCCTCTTGGGTTGGATATTTTTCAGATCAAAATAAATTGAAAGGAACTATAAAAGATGCATACATATCAAAAGCTAAGCAAGAGATCTTAGTACGGTAACTTAGTACCTTGTCAACAAACATGTGGACAAGGGGGATCCAGTGGACATAGTGTACTTAGATTTCCGGAAAGCCTTTGACAAGGTCCCTCACCAAAGGCTCTTACGTAAATTAAGTTGTCATCAGATAAGAGGGACAATCCTTTCATGGATTGAGAACTGGTTAGAAGACAGGGAATAAATGGTAAATTTTCAGAATGGAGAGGGGTAACTAGTGGTGTTCCCCAAGGTTTCAGTCCTAGGACCAATCCTATTCAACTTATTCAAAAATGATCTGGAGAAAGGGGTAAATAGTGAAGTGGCAAAGTTTGCAGATGATATTAAACTGCTCAAGATAGTTAGGACCAAAGCAGATTGTGAAGAACTTCAAAAAGATCTCACAAAACTAAGTGATTGGGCAACAAAATGCAAATGAAATTTAATGTGGATAAATGTAAAGTAATGCACAGTGGAAAAAAATAACCCCCCATCATATTGTATGTATGGTTGGGCTAATTTAGCTACAACTAATCAGGAAAAAGATCTTGGAGTCGTCGTGGATAGTTCTCTGAAGACGTCCACGCAGTGTGCAGCAGCAGTCAAAAAAAAGCAAACAGAATGTTAGGAATCAATCAAAAAGGGACAGAGACTAAGTCTGAGAATATCTTATTGCCCTTATATAAATCGATGGTATGCCCACTTCTTGAATACTGCATACAGATGTGGTCTCATCTCAAAAAAGATATACAGGCGTTAGAAAAAGTTCAGAAAAGGGCAACTAAAATGATTAGGGGTTTGGAATGGGTCCCATACAAGGAGCGATTAAAGAGGCTAGGACTTTTCAGCTTGGAAAAGAGGAGACTAAGGGAGAATTATGATAGAGATATATAAAATCATGAGTGGTGTGGAGAAAGTGAATAAGGAAAAGTTATTTACTTGGTCCCATAAAAACTATGTGCCACCAAATGAAATTAATGGGCAGCAGGTTTAAAACAAATAGAAGGAAGTTCATCTTCACACAGAGCTCAGTCAACCTGTGGAACTCCTTGCCTGAAGCGGTTGTGAAAGCTAGGACTATAACAGGGTTTAAAAGAAAACTAGATAAATTCATGGAGGTTAAGTCCATTAATGGCTATTAGCCAGGATGGGTAAGGAATGGTGTCCTAGCCTCTGTTTGTCAGAGGGTGGAGATAGATGGCAGGAGAGAGAGCACTTGATCATTGCCTGTTAGGTTCACTTCATCCGGGGCACCTGGCATTGGCCACTGTCAGTAGACAGGATACTGGGCTGTATGGACCGTTGGTCTGACCCAGTATGGCCATTCTTATGTCCCCTCTCACCCCCCAGGCTCCACCACTTCAGGGTTTGTTTCTCTCACTCCGTCATGTCTGAATTAAGTTGGGACTGTTACCTTTATTTGTTCTATAAAGCTCACACTTTTCAACACTAAGAAACAATATGGAAGACCATCCTAGAACACACTAATGTATAAAAGGGAGCCACAATATCCTTGCAACCACAGATCCAAACAGTGTTTTAAGAAGTGCACATCCCATTTCTTAAATTACTCTCTACTACCTGTGGTGTAAGCAACAGAGGTCTTGAGCATGCCAGCAAGTACAATCAGAGTATTTCAGTTGAGAAATGATGGTAGGTACTCTATTTTAATGCCAAGGTTTTTTCTCCTCTTGGCAGCAATGCTATTGCTAGCTCAGTTTTTTCCTGTTTAATCTTCAAGATAACTCTCCTAATGGCACTGATGTTCAACTGAATCCCACAACAAAATTGGACCCAGTCTACAACCCTAATTCTGAACTGATTGACGTGTGAATCACAATCAACATCAATCAGTACAAGAAATTAACACAATATAAAGCTGATGTGAAATCATGATCAGGCTTAATATCTCAAGTATCTGGGTATAACCAAATCAGGTCAGTAATTAAGTGAAGCCAAAAGCAAATTCACACATTTCTGGTCATGTCCTAAATGAAGACCTATATAATATCTACGTGGCCTTTATATTTCTTTGTGGACACAAGAGTGATCAGAATGTGACAGTGAGACTTGATGCAAAACTCTTTGAAGAGAAAATAAAAAAAACCACTCATATGGGTTCCTCTCACTTTTAATTTTATTTGGCAAAGTAGCAATTCAGATACCGCATTTATTCAAGCTCTTCAAATCCTCTGCATTTCAACTTCTCTTCTCGAAGAAGCCTTAAGACCAAAACCATTGCTTCATTCACCATGGAGGAATCTCAACTTTCAGACTCTCTCATTGCTACCCCTAGATTCAGATGACAGTAATGTGGCAAGCATCACCCCTTCCTATGGAATAGGCATATTAACCCCCAACAGCCTTAGTCTCAGAAGTCTTATAGCTCCTGCAATGTGGGTCTTTTACACAGAAAATTTTGGATCATGTCTACCACCTCATCCAACATAGGTAGCTTGTTACACTTTGTCTAGAGAGAAGAATTTGGATACATTTGCGTTCTTATTCTTAATTTAGCTGATTAAATTAGTGAGAAGAGGCAAAGTTAAGAACTCAGTAAATTAGAATGACAGTGACCAAAAGGCTAAAAATTAGGATTAAGATGGTGTTATCTGTTGAGATATTTTATCCTGCTGCATGCATCATTTCAGATATTTCACTTCAATACTAAGAATATATTCACAGTTGATTGTCGATTAGCACAAATTTGACATCAGATGCAAACCCATTTTTCTTCATTGTATTTTCTAGAACAAGCACTAAGTAATCAAGTGACTTTCTTAATTTGAAATTAGTCTCCTTTACAGGATTAATATTGTGTATGTGCTCCCAAGCTTCAATTGAAAGATGTGGGGGGGTGGTATATTAGCCTCCTAAATGTCTAAATTAATGATATGACCTATTTTACACAGGAACAGGAGAGACTGACCTTCACATGAAGGTAATTTACTTGTTCTTTCACATTTCAGAGGCCTTTCAATAATACCCTTCATACTTTCAATGATTAAGTCTATCTCAGAAAATATGTCTGTTCTAACAAAAGCAGGCTGAATATTTTTCAAAAAGAAACAGTGGCCTCTTTGAACCAAATCATGCAGGTTCTTATTCATCTAGCTCTGCTTCTTTGTAGTAAAAAAGGCAAAGAGCTTAACATGTATTTTACCACTCAAATGCTAGGAAGAATACATACACCCCCCTAAAGCAATCCAAGAGCTATACAGTTTTTAAAGTGCTTTGGGTTTTCCTGATGTCATTAACTGCAGCAAACACAGAACATAAAACCTGGGTCTTGAGAACGTTAAAAAAAAAAAAAGCCTTTAAATTACTCTTTTAAATGGATATTTGTAGTGTTTATACACACACTCACCCCCCCCCCCCCCCAAATATATTTATTTGGTCAGGGTTTTGGGATCCATCAGTTCTTCAGTATTTATCAGCTTTTTTTCCCTCTTCTAAAAAATTGAAGTTCCCCTAAAACATTAATCCAAATTTTTTCCCCATCACTACCTGTAGGTGGAAGAAAAAAGTAGATAATACTGCAGAGATTTTATGTCAAAAGCAGCTAATTTTTAAACAATGTGGATATTAATTTTATTGGAGTACAGTATTCTGCATTTCAAGCAGTTATATTTAACATACTGATCCTGATCTCCCATACAAGAAGCACACAAAACCCTTTTTGCTTTTAACTTTATTTGGCAAAGCAGCACTGCATAAACTGTTCAGTGATTAGGACATAGCTTACACAGCATTTGTTATGTTAAATTCATATATATATCAGCAATGAGCTACAAAACAATACTGAGCTACAAGTTTCCTCTAATTTTTTGACAAGGAAGGAAAAAAACTATGTCAGTTATGTCCAACCTGAACCATAGAGTTTATAACAAGAGCTGTCACCTCTGATGTCCTGAAGTTTAATATATATACAAATGCCCACTTTTAAGGTAATAACGCAGCTGATTGCATCTATTACATGCTAGTCTATGACACCGTGTCACAAGCTTTAAAAAGGAAGTTCATCTCATTTTCTTAGTAACATTTAGCAGACATCTGAACATAGAGAACCTGCCATTGTGTATGTAGTGTTATAAGGTGCACAGAAGCAATTTTACCAGGGAACAATGGAGCTGAAATAAAGTGTTCAAAAAGTATCAGCCATCAAAATTAAAGAGTTCACAAACTGTAGGTCTGCATTTTTGCAGAAATTCATTTCTTTAACCAGGTGAAAGTAAAAAAGGCATGTTAAAAAGAAACAGCCCAAATTTAAACTTTCCATCAACTCTTTGCTAGATTTGCCTTAAGCCTCTAAAAAAATGAAATAAAAACACCACGCTTTTCCATGCTGATAACAGTATAACAAAATCCAAAACAAGCTGCAATGCTGTTGGTTTTCAAAAAGCTTTTAGAACTGGAGATGGGCAGTCCACTGTAACACTATGTTTGGGTCAAGATGATGTAGCTTTTACAATTCATCCCTGCAGAAAGAAAATAAATGCAGTTATATTCTTCTCCCCAAGGAGTTCAGTGTTGCAATTTTGATATTTAATCAATGAATATGCCACAGTGCTCAAATACAGCAGCAAAACTTCAGAAAACTCTTCAAGCATTTAAGCCACAAGGAAAATCAACAGCAATCCAATAGCACCTCATACTTCTAAGTGAAATACTGATCTACTGTGCAATATGGGTCCCTGTTCCTTCTCTTTAAAGTATATCATTTGCTTCCGCGAACAAGTCAATTAAAATATCAACAGCTTAAAAAAAAAAAAAACGGACTACCTGTTGTCTGAAGAAGTGACTCTCTTACACATTGGGCAATTTACTGGAGAGAGACTTGTTTGAAATTATGGTCCAATTATTCTCGTTACCTGCACAAAAGGCTGCAAAATGTGAAACCTGAGTTCAAAGTTAAACTTTAGTTGCAGTGTCTGGTCAGTGATGAAGAAGTGGAGAGAATCTGGCACTATTTATATGTTATGCCTGTTTATGTCACAGAGCAACTTTATCAGCTCCTGAAGAAACTACTCAGGCCAGGGCTACATGCATGCCTTCAGCTACTGAGGGTTCGATTAAAACCAGGGAGGAATAAGGTCTATTACTTTAGTCTGAGTCTAACACCTGTCAGGAATGGTGTAGATAATACTTAGTCCTGCCCTGAGTGCAGGGGACTGGACTAGATGACCTCTCGAGGTCCCTTTCAGTACTATGATTCTATGAAAAGGAAGTAACAAAATAGTTTCTCTAATCATGTTTTGATGACTAGGATGACCCCAGAACATCAAGGTTTCTATTATTAATGTAGGTTTAAACAGTGAAATACAGAACCCATATTCCAACTGTGAAACTAGAATACATTAGTGACTGAATTCTATACCCCAAAAATTCTTTTTTTTTTTTTTAAAGCATTAGTTTTAAATCCAGTATTTTCCTACTAGTCAAAGTTGATAGTTATGAACAATTCCATCATCATGAGGAAGCTCAATTACTGTAACAGAGAAGTAAGTTTGCCTTTACCTTCAGAGAATAAATGCTCCATATAATGATAAAACATTTGCCCCAGTTATGAGTAGTCTACCTCATTAATATTAGAAAAGGCACAAGTAGTTTTTATTAAGAGCAACTTCACTAATGTGATTCTTGGAAGAATACAATAGTATTTCAAATCAATCTACTAATGCAAGCCAGCCCACAAAATATATGGCTACATGCATACAAGCAAAAGAGTGTTCAAATCCCAAAGAGGATGCATTTGGAGTCATAGCATGGAATGACAGCATACACAACTTCTTAAAGTCAACTGAAAGGCTTTTACCTAGCAAGACCAGAATTTAAAGTTTGCGTTTTCTCCTGAAGTTATTAATTCCTAAAGCAGTCAGGCAGCTTCAATCCTTAAGGTAATTGGCTGCTTAGTTTTGGGTCTCAGAGGAACATTTTAAGTGCAATGCAGATGGATTTAGTAGTGCAATTATAGACAATGTTGATCATCTGGCTAAATTCTGCTATTTCGTTTAATATTTACAACAGAAAAAAAGTAAAGATAATTCTAGCATTCTGGCAAAGCTTCCTGTGCCTAGTTGTTGATGGGATTTCAACACTGAAAGATCTGCAATATCAAGGCACAAAGGCAGTATTACAACATATTAAGCCTGACATTAACTGTGGCAAGAAGAAATTTTTTTTGTAATTAAAAAAAGAAAAGAAAAATGTTCGGTCTTCAAACACTGACAGTGGCAGACAATTTCCCACCCCCACCAATGTAATTTGGCATGATTTTGTCTATTATTAATGCATTGAGCATATTTAATTTGATGTTATTTTGCTTGGCAATACTAATGTGTTCTTAGTACTCAAATTCATGGCAAATGGAATACTGCGGTATAAGTAATTTGCCATTTTATTTTAGTTTTGTGTATGTTAAGCACATCCTGAAAAAAGGTTAATGTAACTTCCTGTAAATACAAGTACATTTTAGCATGAAAATACCCTTTAAAATTAGTACTATTGTTCATATCTCTGCATATTAAAATCTATATTAATTGAATAAAGTGAAGCAGCTGGTCTCTACAGAGCTTTTCTTGATCTTCAGTGTCCAAATCAAAGAATGTTCATACCAGTTCATAGTAAGACATGATATTTTATACATTTGAATTGTGCTAGCTGTTTTCCAATATTACAAGAAGTTGATGAGTAGGCTATATAGTGTCCTGTTGAATTAAGTATTTCAAAAATTATAAAACTAAGGCCTGTTTAATCAGGTAACAATTCACTAGTTCTTAACTTTCCATTTAAAGCAAACTTAAACCTGTGGACTTAACTGCACATAATCAAAACAGCATTAGTTGGTCTAAACTTCAAGTGTAAAAGGACTTTGTAGAGTATCAGGTTTCAACTGAAGTTCTGAAACTGCAGAACTAATTCTTTAGTATACCCCCTGAACAGTGCCAGATTGGTCCTGCAACAGAACTTTTTTTTTCCTTTGAGTCTTTTTATGTCTAGTTTTTATCCCTGCAAGGAAGGAGACTTTTCCCAACTTTCCTTGATAAACTATTCTATAGTCTTCTAGATCTGTTAGAAAGGGAAATTTAAGTGAATCAGAGAGACCTTTCTCTTCCCTACACATTACTGCGGACTATTAAACCCTTGTACAGTGCTGATAAATCCTATCCATCTTTGGCATTTACACGTCTCCCAATCTCCCCCACTAGTTACTGCTTAGCCAAGCTATACATATTTAGTTTTTGTCTTTAAAACAGTCTCCTCCTTCAGCCCCTGGGTACTGGTAGTGTTGGCCTAAGTGCTGGAATTTTTGAGGAGACTGGAAAATGAGTACATACTGAAACCAGTTCTGCCAATTCCCAAGCATTCAAAAGTCCTGAGCAGGACCTCAAAAAGTAGTAAATGATATTGGCTAAAAATCCGGAGATTTTAAAATAAGTTTTGGTTTCTTCTGGCTTGCCTTTTTAGTGTTGGCGTATTTATGGTTCACGTTTTCAAGTTTTTGTCTGCATCCGTAAGGGCCAAAACCTTTTTTTTTAAATGAAAACAGAGATTATCAGGAAATAACCTGATTCTCCCACCTGGGGATTTAAGGAAAGCACAAACTATCATAACAGTTGGAAACAATGACCTGAAACAACTGAAATCTGAGATGCAGCTAGCCTTGATGTGTAAAGGAAGAGAAATCAGAGGATTTAATGATCTGTCTTCATGTGCTGGGAGGAATTTTAACTAAATTAAGCTTCACAGGTATACATTTGCTCTTTCAAATCTGCAGTTCAGATCTTTTGATAATTCGGTACTAGTGCTTTCCTATTCTTCCTACCACAGAATGTTTGACTATTTTTCCCTAGATATCTTGCATTTTTCTTAGTTGAATATTACTCTTTTCTGCTCTATTTCTAACCTTTCTAGACCCCTTTTTGCATTTGTGTCCTAATTGATGTTTACACCACCTTCTAATTTAATATCTTTAGCAAGTTTCATTAAGTTGTCATTACTTCCCCCTTCTTGATTATTTATGATAAATAATACTAGACCCAACAGATATACTTGCAGCATCCTAGAAGCATCTTACAACCTGAAACATTGCCTTTTGTCACTGCCCTTCGTTTGTAGCTCTTCAACCAATGTTCAATCCATGTGACAGTGCTCATATCCAAGCCAATTTGAATTGGCCCCAAAATGCAGTATTTTATAAAATCAGTTTTCATCTACTAGACCAGTCAAGATACAGATACAGTACATGTATGCTTGCTTAAGCCACTGATTTTTTTATTAAACTGAAAAAAAAAATCTATATTTTGTCTGTGGAAATTCCCTTTCCTCTTGATTGAAAATCCTAATCTCACTCACTAGTGTAAAGAGCCTAAGGGAATCAAACACACACATCTCACTGAATTTCCATAGAACCTGGGCACCCAATTCCCTTAAGCTCATTGAGGCATTTACAATCATCAACTTCTTTCTCTAATCAGAGACAAATGTAAAATTATTAACCTTTTCAGAAAAGGTAATTAAACATGTTGCACAATTGGGGTGAAATCCTGACTCCACTGAAGTCACTTCTGCTGTCACTCAGTTAGCAGGAAATTAAACTGTCTCATTGTCTTATTTCTCATTTATGAGTTACTCAGTTTTGAATGTGAATTCTTTAAAAGTCTAGAATGCTTATTTCCATCAAAATACATTAACTAAAAACCAAAGCCAAGCCTGCTATACAGACTCAAACCATTTAGTACTTAAGGCTTTATTATCCCCTAAATCCTTTTAAATTATCTCTTCATGTGAACATATTACTAGTAAGTAAAGTCCTCAGAAGATAAAACAAAAGAGATCCTAATTTAAGTAGGTGCTACTTTAAAAATCACAGCCAGTCAAATTTTACATTCCAACAGTGGGAGCTGGCAAAAAAGGAAACTTCCAAAGCATGGGACAAAAGCAGGAAACCCATCAGTACAGTGCTATCAGAGCACTGGGTACCTGCTGGGACAAGGAATTAGTGTTAAATTAGCTTTACAAGCTATTAGCTAGACACTAACTCATTAAACTCACTCTACAGTGCTTTACTATAAGTGTCAACTATGGAGTAATGAGTCAAAAATTAAAGTCAGGCTTCAATAAGCTGCAGTCAAATGAAACTAATTGCTTTATTTGTATAGATATTTCTATAACTTAAATGCTAGATGTCAAAACACTTACAATACATGCTAAAGATAATTGAGAGTAACTAGAAAAAATTATTTATCGAACACAATTAAAAAGTCAAACAGCTTGAAAGTTATTTGCAGAGCTCAGTGTGCATGTGTGCACTTCAGTTAATGAAGCTAACACATTCATAAGCGTTTCTACTCAGGAGGCAAAGGGGGACTGCTGATTTATTCATTTGCATACTAATGCCTGGTATGTTTTTCAAGATGACAGCTGTGTTGTGTCTTTGCTGGATTAGGGAGCCAATAACAAACATTCATTTGTCTACTCCTAAAAAAGACTTATTTAGAAGTGATGAACATTGGCAGCTTGCTGTATTAGAGAATACTGTTAAAACAACCATTTGGCTTTTGTTTGTTTGAGAAAAAAGGGAGTTATAGTCTCTTCACTCTCTATTATTTTTAGGCCCAGGAAATTAAGTATTCGTTTAGAAGATTAGCTATACGGCTTCCTAATAAGGATCCTGAAGGACTTTCCTTACTTATGGAGTCTTGAAAAAATTTGCAGTAAAAGTGTAAGTTTCTCAATTATTTCCTGACCTATTACAGGTAGATCTACTTGATAAAAACATAGCAGCTCAATGAAGCATAGTGCAAACTCACATTTCATCTAAAGTATCCTTTTATATTTTATTTTAGCTACCTGTGTAAATCTACCCCCCTCCCCCCCAAAAAAAGTTACAGTTGATGAGATATTTAAATTTAGAAAGTATTGTGTTCAAGACAATGGAGAAAACACTCTTCAGCACCAACACAAAACCTCAAGAAGCCATGAGTTCAAATGAAACAAAGCACAACCCATGCAACATTTTTTTCTGCTTTTAACTTTACTCAAAAATTTAGCAGAACCTCCTCATAGTGATGTAACAATACAGAGAAGGTCACTTTCCATGGTATGGAAGAGCAGAAAGCAGTGACACCAGCAAAGGCAGCCCTTGCAGTCTATCTGCTTAAAATCCACACCCTTTCACCTTGTATGCGTGTATCTGTGGAAGAAGAAAGTGGAACAGAAAATCACTTCCACCTGGACCATTGTTTCTCTTTATCTGTTAAAGGCACGTATATCACTCCCATCAGAGGCTTCATTTTGACACCGCCATCTTCTAGTTTATCATATTGTTCCAGCATCTGGTTTCCACCTGCAGGGCCGACCGGTAATATCAATCTTCCACCAGGTTTTAATTGGTCTATGAGCTAGAACATAACATACAAAGATAATTAGAGTATATATTTCAGAGTGGTAGCTGTGTTAGTCTGTATCAGCAAAAACAATGAGGAGTCCTTGTGGCACCTTAGACACTAATAAATTTGTTGTTGTTTTTAGAGTATATATGTATAGCAATCCATCTTAGAGAAGCCAGACTTTATTCACTGCACAAAGTAAACAGTTCTACATTATTTTATCCTGGTTAATCAAACTGCATAGATTGAAAAAGTTTTTTACGAATGCGCAATTTCAACTGTTATGCAATACATAATGGCCTGAGTTACAAAGCCAAAATCTATTTTTTAATCCAACTGTATTTGAACAGGATGATACAGCTATTGATATTTTAGACTATTTATAATAATTGCCTGAAATGTAATTAACTGATTATCAGTTATCCCAGCTGCAAATAAAATAGTCACTTGTAGTTAGTTGTGTTTTGTAATTCTGGTTTCTTCATAAGAGCAGAAAATTTACCTGAAGATGGTTACAACTCAGTTTAATGGTAATCTGTAGCAGACTCGTTACTAAGGCCATGTCTACACTAGAGAGCTTACACCAGCACAGTTGTACCGATGCAGTTGCGCCTGTGTAAGACCTCCCATGTAGCCACTCTACGCCAACAGGACAGAGCTTTCCCATCAACATAATTAAACCACCCCCAATGAGCAGCAGTAGCTATGTCAGCGGGACCGTGTCTCCTATCGACATAGCACTGGTCCACACTGGTGCTTCTGTCAGTGTAATTTATGTCACTCAGGGGTGTGTTTTTTTCACATCCTTGAGCGACATAAGTTATACCGACAAAAGTGCTAGTGTAGACATAGCCTAACTTGCTAAACTTAACAGCACATTATTTGCTGTTGAGTCAGAACAGGGTACAGTCTAAGACTATGTACATACTACAGTGTAAGTCGGTATAAGTTATGTCACTCAGGGGTCTGACTAAGCCTCCCCCTTGAGATACGTAAGTTACACTGACCTAATCGCCAGTGTGGACAGCACTATGTTGGCAGGAGAGATTCTCCCGCCAACATAGTCGCCGCCGCTCGCAGGGGCTGCATTGATGTAGCTGCACCGCTGTAAGCTCTGTAATGTAGCAATAGCCTAACATTGTAGGGCTGCTGACGTTCTTGAGCCATCATGACCATTTGATCTTAACTTACAAAGTTATCCCAGAGAGCAAAATATTTAAATAAAATGGTAAGTTACAGAAGGATAGTCTCACTATTTAACTACTTGGCAATTCTTGCTTAACAGCCTTTCTTCCCTAAAATACCACCTCTTTCAATGTTGAGGGAATGTGCTATTTTTATGAGCACAACAGGTTTCTAGCAGAAACAGCAATAGGGATGAAGTGTCTAATTTTCACTGACACATTATGGAACCAAGAAGTTTCTTACAAAGTTGAATGGAATCATTTTACCAAAATATTAAACTATGCATTTTTGCACAATTTCATTGTTCCATAAGGTTAAAAATGTAAGATTTCCATCTGCCAATACCTATAGCATTCCATTGCAAAAGTATCAATGACTATCTCGTGATAGCTAACCTCCCAACACCACCCTATAAAACTCATTTACTGCAGTTTACAGAGGTTTTCAATAATAATTTAAAACTGAAAGTCTTAACTAGCACTTACCATACCACTACCTTTCCGAAGCTCACATTAGATCAGTGTTTAACTCTGCCACTTCTCACCACTCTCTGAGAGAAAAGTTTCCCTTTCAGAACCCTAATTCCCACCATTTATACTCTCTTAAGTCTGTGTATTGTCCACCATCCTTTCCGGCAAGAACTGAATGAGACTTCTTTTTAATATCATAAACTTCACTCCTTAGTCACTCCCCTTTCCCAACAAGGGCAGAGCACGTTACCCTCCAAAACCTCTCAATCCTTTCCAACCCAGGAAGCAAGGAACCAGACAAGTA
The DNA here is from genome assembly GCF_013100865.1 of Trachemys scripta elegans. Taxonomy (NCBI): domain Eukaryota; kingdom Metazoa; phylum Chordata; order Testudines; family Emydidae; genus Trachemys; species Trachemys scripta. The sequence continues at coordinate 94,322,772 of NC_048300.1, forward strand.
TTTAAACTTTACACTCTAATAGTTGATAAAAACCAAGGGGCTCTATTAGATTATTGAGCCAAAGAGTTTCAAAACAAAAATATCAAAAGTCCAATATGTGAAAAACCCATTTAAAATATTCTTATTTAGGGAAAAAGTATTACAACATGCAACATTTTCATACTGATTGGAAGTTTAATGAAAGGGATTTTTTTTTAAGAGACTTTATGCCTGTGGATATCCCAACTATATAAACCTGCCAGCATTTTAATTAAGAAGCTAACATAGAGAGATTAATGAATCACACACAAACATAAAAGGCTTACTGCTTGGGGCACAACCGGGGCTGCAGCTCCTACATGAATAGCATCATAGGGAGCTTCTTCTGGATATCCCATTCTTCCATCCCCCACTGCAAGAAAGCAAAACCTTTTAACCCTTTCATAGGGATGTGCAACAGCTGAGCTGAACATTTTCAAGTTATATTCAGCTGCAAAAAAGGGGCTAACCTCCATTTTAAACTGAAGTTCTGGACAAAACTGAGTTGTCATAAGAATGTGTGATAAGTCAATTTTTAATATCGTATTAACTGCATTATGTATGTAGAATACATTATGTATGAAGAATACATACACACACAGTATCTGAAGAACTATTGGAGCACTAGAAACCACAGGATGTTCAATATAAATTAAGAAAGTAATCCATTTGCTAAAGGAAGTTAACTGATTGTGATACAATACAAAAATAGAAATAAGGAGCATCCAGACTACAGAGAATATGGATGCCACCACATCAGATACAGGCTTTATATTTTCTACAATTTAAGAGTGGAGTACCATAATTTTATGAATCATTTTTGCACCTTCTAATCAAAGGTTATAACATTATCCTAAAGAATAACTATTATTTCAAATATTGGTATTTGGATTTGCAACTGATATTTTTAATAGAGGTTTTTGTGTTTTTTTTTTAATTTAAGCAACACAATAGAGCATCTGTAAATTTTACTTCCAAAGAAATTTAGAAACATTTGGATTTCTGCAGTCAGCATCTCTCTGTGTATTTAAGTACAGAAGTTAACCGGGGCTGGCCTGACTCCCTAATTCAATGCCCAGTGGGAAACAAGAGTTCACATTTGAGTTTGGGCTCAGTCTCTGGGCTGGAGCACCTGAAAGCTCTTCAGAAGAGCATGCTCAGTTCGTTTGTGGGGAAGAATGTGACCCTCATGTCGCTTCAATAGCCACTTCTATCAGCCAATATGGAGCTCTGGCTACGTGAAGCCTACTAAAGGGAGAATATTAAAAGTTACTGAGAGATGAAACATGCTTTTCACCACATACATTTTTTTTTTTTTTTGTAAAAAGGTTAACTCACACCAATCTCTACACCAGGGTCGGCAACCTCTGGCACGCAGCTCGCCAGGGTAAGCACCCTGGCAGGCCGGGCCAGTTTGTTTACCTGCCGTGTCAGGTTCAGCCAATCCCAGGCCAATGGGGGCTGTAGGAAGCAGTGTGGGCCGACGGATGTGCTGGCTGCAGCTTCCCGCTGCCCCCATTGGCCTGGGACAGCAAACCACGGCCAGTGGGCGCCGCGATCGGCTGAACCTGCCGACGCGGCAGGTAAACAAACTGGCCTGGCCCACCAGGGTGCTTACCCTGGCGAGCCGCGTAACAGAGGTTGCCGACCCCTGCTCTACACCTTTCCCAGGCTCCTACTTGAATATCCAATTTAGGTTAACTATTTGGGGCCTTGTCTACATTAGAGACTTGAACTGTTACAAATAACTACATGTTTTGGGTATATGAAAGTAGTAATTCTGCCCTGTTTCCACACTAAAACTATATTCTTGTTGCACTGTAGTTGCAATGCCCTCTGGGTACCTATCCCATAATTCTCAGCATAGACCTTGAATCAATGACCGTTGAGATTTCAAAAAGGCCTTCTGGAAGCCCTGTGGAAATTGTGATGGCTCAAGGTCAAATTCAAATAATGTGAGACAATCCTACAAGTCCACTGGCAATGCTGGCACCATTTATAAGTTGTTCTGAGGCCAAGTTAAACACTTTACTCTTGTTCCTTGCTCGGCAAGAAACATTTCTTTTGGCACTTTTGATAAGCAGTCATGAAGTAACTAAGGCAGCTATGATGAAGCAGTGGAGGATATTCCAGAAGACTGACTCTCCACAAGCACTAACTATCCAGTTTTCTGAATTTATTACAATGCAACCAACAGCAACCACCATCTTTTCTACTGTATCCATGGCCTTCTCAGAGTCCTGGGTCTCTCCCAAAGTGATCCCAAAATCCCAGCATTGTATCAAACAACTCCTGACTTGGTTCTGTTTTTTAAGTCCACCCATTTCATAGAGTCACTGTTTCCCCATGTCCTCCGTGTCCCTCATAATTTGAATGCCAAGACTTGTTGTACTATCTATAATAACAAAATGGACTAGGTAGTTGGTAAAAGCCAAAATAGTGGGTCCAGATTATCATACAATGGGCACATTTTCTACCCTGAGTGATTGATTGTTGTCCTGGGGCTCATTATAAGCCATCAGTCCTATTATCATCTCACGGCACCATCCATCATTGCCAATCATTTGACTACTAGTCATGCACTTACATACGACAGTTGGATGGCCTTAGATGTCCAGTGATGGACCCCAGATCCTGCAATCTGGCTTTGACATAGCTAGCAGCACATTAGTAGGATAGTCTTCTTAAGAGATATTTTGGGGACAGAACCAGTGAGGTGCAGAAACAAAAGATGTTGGATGCCGTGAAAACATATAGCTGAGCTGCATTGGGTGGTACATCACTATATTCATATAGTGAAGTGAATTCCAAGGAGCTTGACACCTGTGCAGTGGAGTGCAGAAAATAGACCAGGTAGGCCACCCAAGCAGCACCTGATGCACTGAATGACAGTAATGGGAAAACTATTTGCACTCTTAAGGCTATTACAAAAGTGATATCTATGCACTCTGGCACTGTATCAATGGAGATTAACATGGTGAAAGTTAACACCACAACTAACCTTGGTCGAAGAACGTCTAAATAAATTGGTGATGCACCGCGGGGAGCACTTGTATATGAAGCAAGGTGTATGTATAGACAAGCTGTCATAGGGCAACCACATGATGGTTAGCCCATAATTTCTCTAGTTCGGAAAAGATGTGGAATGTCCCCACATTTTGGAGAAGAGAAAAAAGTCAGAATTTTTAGAAAGGACTTCAGCTATAGGGGCTGAGTAGAAATAGTAAGTGTAAGGTGAATAGTTTACTAGCAATTTTCTTACAGAAGCACCTAGTGACCCTGCACCAAACCATTTCACACACACACACACACACACACACACTGCTTTTTATAATTGAGACTGTGCTTTTTCCTGCTGTATTTCCATCGCAATAGTTAAATTCAGATCTGTAGTCTAGTAAACATTATGATGGGCATCCTTCCCTCATTGACACTGATTTAATTATACTGCCTTAGTATCAATTTATATTACCAATTCCTTGAAAATACAGACACTGCCAGTACATTTTAGAACTAATTGAGCTGATTAATTTAATTAGTGCACTTTACTATTCTAGTACTTTTTCACTTTTGCAACTTTTTGCCAGTAAAGTCTTAACTATTACTGCACAAGCACAGAGCACCTGTACTATAATGCTCTAATTTTGTAAGCAAGTTCATGCACACATACAAGGAAGCAGTAAATACAGGCCTGGTTTTAAAAAAGTGTTACACTTAAGTGAATTCTTGTTCAGTTTGTGTTTTAGTACAGGAATATACTATTATGTCAAAAAAATGCATTCAGTGCACTGACTTTTTTTTCTTTTTTAAATGCTAGAAAATCAAAATCATACAAAGGGAAGGGAGAGATTTTCAAAGGCCCAAAAGGTGAGTTAGGTCTTCAAATTTTCAACTGGAGTTGGGCACCTAACGCCCTTTGTATCTTTGAAAATCTTCCTCCGAGAAATTAAACCAATCAGGTTTCCAAATTCAGGTCATTTGCAGTCAGCTTTTAGTCAGAATATTAATTTAATTAATTGGTATACCAAAGTATTTGATGCTTACCCATCAGTTTCACTCTTCCTGAAGACAGTAATGTAGGATCATCCTTTTTGACATTATTTATTGAGTCATCTACTAACTCTTTGATATGATCAATTCCTACAACTCGTCCTTGGGGACCAACCTGGAAGAAAATTATACAGTTGAATAGTTTGCTAGATTTGTTTTATTTTAAACGACATGATTTCCATTTTCTGAAGCCAGTTCAATTCTTTAAGTAAGGGTACGTCTATACTTACCTCCGGGTCCGACGGTAAGCAATCGATCTTCTGGGATCGATCCCGGAAGTGCTCGCTGTCGACGCCGGTATTCCTGCTCCGCGAGAGGAGTACGCGGAGTCGACAGGGGAGCCTGCCTGCTGCGTGTGGACCCGCGGTAAGTTCGAACTAAGATAGTTCGACTTCAGCTACATGAGTAACGTAGCTGAAGTTGCGTATCTTAGTTCGAAGTGGGGGGTTAGTGTGGACCAGCCCTAAGTCTGCTCAGTTAGTAAAGCAATATATTAGCCCATTCCTAATAAAGCTACTGCTCAGAACCACTAAGTTCTGTTTCTAGAACCAATGCATAATAAAACTGTATTGGCACACTTTTTATATCAGTTAATTTCTTTGTTGTAGCTATTTTTTTTTTCCATTATTTGTTGTTTTTTTTAAGATTTTAAAAAGTGATTTTGTTTAAGTTTGGTATCTGAGAGCATTAATACAGATTTTTCCCTTCACTTTTAAACAGCTAAAGTCCTACCATACACAACTATATCATCTACTATTGGCAGCAAGAATTTCAAGAACAGGCTTTAATTTCTAACCTCGTTTTGCTATGTCCAGTATCTTTCTTGGAAGATTAATACTTTCTAGAGAACAATTTTAAGTCAAAACCAAAAGCTACAAGAGGTTGGTTAAATCTGATTTTTTGGTTCCTACTATTATCTAAATTTATTTACCAAGCCAATCACCATGGTATCTGAGCATCCCACAAATTTATTAAGTCTAACATACACTAGTTTCTCTACTCCTCCAGTTGCAAGAATATTTTTCTTTTTTATAGGGTTATTGCAGAAAAGCCAGGTTGAAGTAGTAGGTTTTGCATTTTTCTCTGAAGTGCCAAGATTCTTTATTGAGCTTGCTTCTGAAAGAGACCAGGATGACAGTCATGGGCCTAAAGCTCTGTCCCTTGCACTCGAAAGTCTCACTCTTGAGGTTTGCAGTTCCAGTGATCCAGTGACATGTAGCTGTTGAGGATTTAGGACTTGTCAACACTGGGAAACTGAGTAGCATAACTACAGCGGAATAATTATTCTGCTATGGCTATGGCAGTATAATTTCCGTGTGTGAACATTATTCCTGAATTAAAAAGTGTCTTCCTAAAGTAGAGTAATTATTCTGGAATACTTTTATTTTTATTTTATTTTATTCCAGAATAGAGGTTGTCTACTTGGGAAGTTACATCAGCATAGCATAACTATTCCACTATAGATATGTCTACATGGGGAAATTGGCAAGTCCTTAAAAAAGATATAATATTAGCATACAGACTTAAAACATTAGCATATGTTAGTGTAAAAGCATACAGACTTTAGTGTAAGCCTTGATCTGTTTAGCACATATTAGATCTTTAAATATGTTTGTTAACACGTGCTAATGTAATGTCTTAAAATAATAGTCTAGACAACTTCACAATGAAGTTGTGATCCCATGGAGAGACTGGTTCCTTGTTAGGTGGAAACACACTTACTAAGTCCTTTAGAAATTTTATGACAGTCAAGTGCCACAAGGAAGACTGACCCTCTAAAGTTGCATGATGCACTGAGATCACTGCCAGGTGTACTTTCATTGAACTCAGAGATAATTCTAGACTATCTGATAAAATTGAAACAGTCTAAACCTATCAGTTCTGAGGCTTCAGAGATTTCTAGTGACACCAGTAAGAAAACCTTGTCCACTTCATCCAGTAAATCTGTCCTCCAGAGACCTTGCTACTATTAAACTAGGATGCCTCCAATAGGAGAGGAATAACAATGTTCTATGCTTAATATCCATCCAGTAGCCAGGCCGTGGGATAGAGGACTGGATATAGGATCTTTCCCTTGGCCTGCAACAACAGGTCTGTTACCAGCAGTAGCAACTTGGATCATGCAGTTAGAGAGCCTCAGAACAGCCAGGAACCAGAATTGTCTGGGCCAGGCTGGGGAATTAAAATCAGTCTCACTGAGATCTGCTTGACCTTGCAGAGCATACAGGGAATAGAGCGACACAGGCAAAGTGTACAATAAGCCTCCCTATCCACAGGATCAGAAAGGCACCTGTCAGGGAGCCCAGGCTCAGTTCTCCTTGTAAGAAGCTATGGCACTTTCTCAAATAGACCTGTTTGTGACACAAGATGATAATGGCCCTCCTCTGAGAAGATGTCATGGAGAATGACGTGTTCGACTTTCCACTTGTGATTTGATAAGAAGTGTCCGCTACTGTGTTCTGCCGACCAAGCAAGTGGACAAGCAAGCAAGAAATTTGATTTCTGAGTCACCAGTTCCACAACATGACAGCTTCTTGACAGAATGGGGAAGACTTGGCCCTTCCCTCATTTGTTGATGTGGCACATGGTGTAGGTATTGTCCATCATTATTTGAATGTCTTTACCTCTAATGAGAGTCAGGGAAGAGTCACAAACCTTTCAGACTGCCTTAAGCTCTAGGAGGTTGATGTGCATTTGTCTCTCTTGGAATGTCCACTGATCTTCTGCAGGCAGGTCCTTCAGTATGTGCTCGCCAGCTCAAGTGCAATACCTCTGTCACTACTGTTCAGGATGAAAAGGGAGATGTGAAGGGAACTGCCCTGTAGGCAGACATTAGGTCTTTCTACCATGCCAGAGATTACTGGGCCAGGAGGGGGGGGCATGGACAGGATCATGTCCAGGTGATATTTGCCTGGGAAGTATGCCAACTTCAGCCACCCATGCAAGCAGCAAGGTGTAGTTGGAGAGATGCAAACAAGTCTCCTAGATCCAGAGTGGGGATAATCAAGGTAAGGGTTACCATCCTGGATTTTAGGTTGAAAATAGATTTGTTTAGCTGTCTCACATCCAAGATGGGTCACAATCAGTCTTTCTTTAGATGAGGATGTATAGGCTGGAGAAACCCTTTCCCTGATACTAAGGCAGGAAATGCTTTAGTGCTCCAGGAGAAAGGAGGGGATCTCTTATTGTAGAATATCCTCATGAGAGTGGTCCCTGAAGAGCAATGGGGAAGAGGTGTTTAGCGGATACGCACCAGAAGAAGTTGTGTACAGTAACCCAACGTTATGGCAATGGTATCCAGTCACTGGTCCAAGGTAGCACAAAAAAAGAGAAAGTTGATTCCCAAAGGGGAGAGTTGGCTGTGGTTCTGAAGAAATGGATCCATATCTCCCAAACAACTGATCAAAACTGGTGTTTTGAGAAAGGGTGAAACAGTTGAGTCACTGAGGAAGCCACTCTCCTCCTGTGGAAGAGCTGTGTCTTCCTGGGTGGCTCTGAGGACCTCTGGTAGAAGAACAGTGGGACTTTCTTTGGGGAGCTGCTGTCTGAAATGCTTCCTACTAAGACAGGCCTGGTCTACACTACCACTTAAGTCAATGTAAGTTAAGTTGCTTTAGGGGGTGTGGAAAAAAAAAAATCACACACCCCCGAGCAACATAGCTTATATCGACCTAATGCAGTGTCTACACTGTGCTACGTCGGCGAGAGATGCTTTCCCGCTGTCTTACCTTCTGCCTCTCAGGAAGATGGAGTACTGAAGTCAATGGGAGAGCGCTCTGCCATCAACTTATCGTGTCTTCACCAGACCTGCTAAATCGACACCACTGCATCAATCGCAGCAGCACTGATTTAGCATGCCCATGTAGATAAGCCCACAGAGTACAGACCCCAAAGGACTGCACCCTCAAATCCTTTAAAGCGTGAAGGGCTTTTTCTGTCTTCACACTGATGCTGGCAGACCTGGTGCCAGCACATGTCAAGGCCTTAGGTCTCACTGAACACTGACAAATGTATAGCTGGACATCAGTCTGGGTCACCTGTGTGTTAGTATTGTTAAAATAGATATTAGAGTTAAGAATGTGCTTAGTATTTAGACTTTATAGAATGCTTGTATGATGCTGCATCTATTAATCCTACTTATGATATCTGTATCCCATGTTATGAAGTAATCTTTAAATATTTGCTCTAACTATAAAAATGTTCACTAAAACTGTAAATCCACCAGAGTCAGGGGAAAAGCATTACCAAGTGTGAAATACTAGTTCACCACAAGAGGTTATCTCCTCCCCAACAAAAGGTCTACAGACATCAGACAAGCCATTGTGTACAAAAGACTTTGTTAATTGCTTCCCCTAAGCCCCTGAAGAGGATACAACACAAGCCCTCATCCCATCACAGCTTAAACACTGGGGAAAGGGAATAAAAATGCCTGTTAAGGAAAAATTGTTATCCCTATGCTGCTTGAACTCTGAGGGACAAAGATTTCTAAGCATGAGTAAGGGGTCCCCAGCTGTTTGGCTTGGGTTAGCCCTAAAGGACATATAAAGCTTGCATATTATAGCTTCCAAAAGATGATAGCTGCTAAGACTGTATTTCATGTGTGTGTAAATAACTTATTTCTTTTCTTAGTTATAACCCTTTAGATAGGTTATTATAGGACAGGCTACAAGCACTGTCTTTCATGAGAGATCTAGAATGCACTTGACTTGGGATAAATAACTGGTCCTTTGGGACTGTGAGTAACGTGAATATTGTTGTGATTTTTGGTGTAAGGGACCACCAATCACAAAGGCAAGCTTGCCTTGGTGGCAAGACAGACCAGAGTGCCCAAGGGGATTGTCTGTGACTCCATGTTAAGGCTGTTATATAGTGCTTTAGGAGTTTACACTTGTTACTTGGTTGGTGAAATCTAATTATAGAAAATACAACTCATTTGGAATTTGTGCTCTGTTCCTGGACAGTTTACCCTGAGGCTGGCACTCACACTTGTGAGCTGCTCCAGACAGCCTGACAGAAATAAGTTCTGCTTCACCCAGAAAGGAGAATGACAAGGTGACCGGTCCTATGGGTTCTAATAGGGGAAGAACAGTTTCCTCTTGTTTTTATTGATGGCTAAGGGAGACCTGAGCTGCTGGGGGTTCAGGTGCCACCTGAGTAGCACTCACCTTGAATGAAGGCGCCTCAGGCACATGTGGCCTATTCCAGGAAGTATTGTCTCCCATGAAACAACCAAGGTGCCCAATAGGGCCATACGGGCATGGAGGGGTATGGACCTTGAGGCCACGGTACTGGAAACCAGGGTACCTAGGAAGGATGAGGTGCTCAGTGCCACATCCAAGAATCCTGGTACTGCCAGTGAGAATGAGTTTGAAAGGAGCAGAGACTCCAGTTTCCATAGAACCAGGAAGTCTCTCGGTGCCACTACACGTCAGCTCCTCACCCCACCTTCCACAATACCAACTCTTGTGAGACTGCTGATTCTGCCATCAGCACTAGTGGCATAGTCTGGAATGCAGGGTGTACTATGCTGCATGTGACTTCATCGGTACTGGTCGGGAAGCAGTCAGTGCTGTATCCTGCACTGGTGAGGATTTTGATGGTGCAAGCCTGAGAGTGTCCTCAGAGTTCTGAGACAGCACTGGGTCCTCAGTGCTGTGGGCCATTCAAAGCTTATATGGTAGCCACATGGGGCACAAAATCTCAGCAGAATGGTGGAGGGGAGGAGATCGCTTCACCAAAGAGTCAGAAAGTGATCTTCAACTAGAACTCAATGCACTGTCTACACAGTGCCTTGTCTCCATTTTCATCAGCTTTTAGTGGAAAACAATGTTCCATGCAGTAAGTCCGCACTTGCACTTTTTGGAGAGGAGTGTACAGGGGGATTCAGACAGCCAGGATCCAATGCCAGCTCCATAGATTTATTTAACAGAAAGATCTGCAGCTTTGTTTCTCTGTCCTTGTGGATCCAGGATGTAAATATGCAAATCACATTTTCCTTGGGGTGTGTGATTACCTGAGACAGTAGACACATTTGATATGCCCATCATTAGCAGATACACTTCCCTCACAAGAGGGGCAGTACTTAAACCCCACAGACCTCCAGAAGGCCATCTCAGGAAGTCTTTTTTGTTGTTGTTGCCAACACTTGAAGGGAAAGTTAGGGCCACAGCTATGCAACGGATGTTATTCTCACACTCTCTTCAGGATTTAACACCAACAAAAAAACCAAATATTAATCTGCTAACACTGTACACTGGAGAACAAAAAAAATCTTAACAGCACATGAGTGTAACAGGAGAAGAAAAAGCAATATTAGGCATAAAGATTCCACACATTTTCAAGGCAAGCCTTAATTTGACTTATTTTTCATGTTATCTCTTTTGAAGATTTAGTTCACAAGTCTTTTTCCTGCAGAACACAAAAAATGACCACGTGGGAATTGTAGTTTTAAATTATTAGCTACTGAGTTGTACAGACCAACAAAGTTTGGTTTTGGTTGAGGGTGCATAAACAATTTAATTAGCGATTAGTGGACTATAGGAAATAGAAATGGTTAACAGAAGCTAAGGTTTTTTTAATTTAACTTAAAGATAAAAACCTAATACAACTTATTACCCAATCACAGCGTAACACCTGCACACAGTTTAACTATGAAGTAGGAGAATAGCAGATTAACCAAAGGTGACTTGGTGATGGGAAACAAAGACTATGCGCATTAATGCAAATTATTCCTTGTAGTTTTACAGATTAAGTAAATTAGTTTGGAATCCAGCAAAGACAAACAAGCTGTCACCACAGAGAGGTGAGTGAAGAACTTAAACACAGCAGCAATCAAAAAAGCAAACAAAAGGTTAGGATACAGAGGGAGTGGAACTAATATACTATTACATGAGACAATGACATGCCCCCATCAGGTAATATTGTGTTTAGTTCTAGTCACCCTATCTCCAAAAAGGATATAGATGAAATAAAGGGTTTTGAGACAGGTTATTAGAAGCACAGAAAGACTTCCATATGAAGAGACTACCTCGTTTAGAGAGGAGATTAATAAGAGGGGACACAAGGGGAGTATGGACATTAATGAACAGTGTAAAGAAGGTAAACTGGATGTTACATAGGTGAGGTGATGGAAAGCTCGGAAGAAAAATTCAAGAGAAAGGTTTTTTTTGCTCAACGGTTGACACTACTCAAGTGTCTACTGAAGAAAGATTTAGACAAATGAGCACCACAAAAAGACCTGGGGTTTTTTGTGTGACCTTAGTAAGCTACCTACAGGAGCTTACCAACGGCAGACAGGAACATACTCGAACAACTGTATAGACCTTCACTGGACGCAGACACATGGGGAATGTTTGGACGTCAATGATAAAGACCTCTGTCAAACTGGATAACATCTATCACATTTTGCCACATGGGAAGCACTCTCCACTCCAAGTTCTCCAATTCATTCATGATACAGAGCTGAAGGACACTTTTCCAAATGCATGGATAGCTTTGATGATTCTGCTCATGCTGCCAGTCAGTCGCAAGTGATGAGCGCAGCTTTACAAAGCTCAGGCTCTTTAAAACAAATCTTTGATCAGTGATGGCTGATGAGAGACTGACACAGCTTGCTATTTTATCGCTTGAAAATGCCACTGGCCAGTCTTTGGATGTCTCTGACGCTGTGCTTCACTTCACGAGGGCAAAGATGAGAAAAGCGACCTTTTGAACTAAAGAAGTAGGGTTAATAGTCTAAGGCTGTCACCTACTGTAACACTATTTAATAATGGTCCACCCAATGTTGGTGCACAGTTCAATTTCTTGATGTTAGTACATTTCAGTTATTTTTAAATTAAAAAGTTTGTATAAACTTAGAGGAAACAAATTTTTTTTATTTGCTTATATATGGCATAAATACAGATTTACATAGCCTAACGCGCAAATTTATCATCTTATATAATGGATAAATCATGCAAAGACATGAAATGGGCTACACATGCAATAAAAAATAAGGTATTCAAAAGTTTAACAAATGGAGGGGGGCGCCGAAGATGCTCCTCGCCTGGGGCACCATTTGGTTTAGGGATGGCCCTGTCCAGTAGGATCCAAGTGTGGAGGGGGTGTCCAAATGCGGGGGGAGGGTCTCGGCATGTGGTCTGGGCATGGGGAAAGTCCAGATGCATGGGGGTTGGTCGGAAGGGGGAACAGCTCCCCTTACGGTGACCCTTACCCCAGTGGCTGAGGAGCAATGGGAGCAGGAAGTGGTGGAGGGGGACAGTGCAGAGCCCAGGGAGGTTTCTGGAGGTGAATCTGAGCTGGCCGAGGCCGCTCCATGCAGGGTAAGTGTCCTCCTCCCTAAGCCGCAGCCCAGCCAGGACTAGCAGCTGAGACTGGCGCAGGGTGGGGCTGGGGAGGGCCAGGTGCAGGAGGGTGGGGCTTGGCGGGGGGTGTTGAGGGAAGGAGGTGAGGCTTGATGGGGGTCCAGGAATGGGGAGGAGGGTCTGAATGCATGGGGGTTGCGTGGACGATGCATCCTCTGGTCTCCCCTCCCTCCGCAGTGATTTACCTCTCCGCCAGTTACTCTAGGCACCCAAAACGATGTGCCCACGCTGCTGAGACGGGACGCATGACCGCTCTTGTGGCTTCCCTTTGCTTCCCCATCAGAAAGTCATTTTTCTGAGGGGAAGCAAAGAAATCTGTGCGGGACATGAATTCTGTGCATGCACAGTGGCACAGAATTCCCCCAGGAGTAAATCCTCATGCTTCAGACTATAAGGCAACTGCTAACTGACTGGCATTAGGAAGAAACTTCCCTTCAGGTTATTCCTTAGTTGTCCACTATGAAATTTACTGCATCTTATTCTGAAATATTTGGCATTAGCCATCATCAGAATGGGATACTAAACTAAATGTTCAGTTGTCTGATATGGTAGGGCAATTTCAATGGTTCCTATGAAAACTAATCCAGTTTACTAAAGGAAGATCAGGATGCTAGAAATCAAGAGATTGTACATTCATACTGTTATTTTTTCTTTTAAATTTAACCAAAACAACACTAAGTATTTATCCGGACTGAAAAATTTCTGTTGGTTCAAGTTAAAACAGGGTGCTCACCATTCGTGAAAAACATGCTGTAAGAATTCCACTTCCAGATCCTACATCAAGGGCTTTGGCTCCTTCATGTAACTGTTCAGATAGTAGTTCTAGAGCATATGCATGCTGACAAAGAAAAACAAAAGGGCATGTACTATTTCATTTTACCCACTGCATATTCACTTTTTCAGAGATTTCAGGTTATACATGACAACCCAGTGTTGTTATAGGAAACTGACGTCAGTGTTCTTCTGCACCACAGCAAGAAAATTATTTTGATGCTTTTCCATCTAACTTTAACACATATTGTTCTCAACTGTTTCCTCTAACAACAAAATATAGACTATGCCATCTCACTATTTTTAGGTCTGTAGCATATGGTTATTTTTTAAATAAAATCATTGATACAGATTCTGCACTGCATTCTAGACCCTTCGTAAAACTCTGATGGTACAGAGGCCAGAAAGATGTAGCCAGCTGAGAATTCTGCAACGTACAAAGGAAGTGTGCTGGCACAGGTGGTGGTTAATGTAAGCTATGCTCCAGCTATCCTCAGCTTGCACAGTCTCTTGGAAACTATTTGACAGTTGGAATACGAGAGAAGCAGCCCATAGGTTGCTTTAACCCAGGGGTCGGCAACCTTTCAGAAGTGGTGTGCCGAGTCTTCATTTATTCACTTTAATTTAAGGTTTTGCATGCCAGTAATACATTTTAACATTTTTAGAAGGTCTCTTGCAACAAGTCTATAATATAACACGAAACTATTGTTGTATGTAACATAAATAAGGTTTTAAAAATGTTTAAGAAGCTTCATTTAAAATTAAATTAAAATGCTGAGCCCCCGGACTGGTGGCCAGGACCCGGGCAGTGTGAGTGCCACTGAAAATCAGCTCGCATGCCGCCTTTGGCACACGTGCCATAGGTTGCCTATCCCTGCTCTAACCTATATAGCACCAACACAGAGCCAGCGTAAAGAAGCCATAAAGAGCTCCCTGATGGCTGCCACACACCTAACACGCCACCTTGTATCAACCAAAAACTCATGAAGCAAAGAATCTGGGACAAAAAAAAAAAAAAAAATCTATCATTTATGGATAATTACATGATGAGCAATGTTATCCTATAATTTGTTTTTAAATCCATAATTAAGAGGTCCATATAATGCCTAATTTTATTAGCGGAGTTCTCTGCAGTATCCATACACAGCTGTGGTACAGCAGAGAAGTGGCTGTCAGGAAGCCAACTGCTGCTCCCTGATTTTGTTCGGACCAGCTCTAATTAAAGCAAAAGGGGCAGCTTTTATTCATTCATACTACCGGCATAATGTTCCTAAAGTTAACTGCAGCAAATTGGAAAAAGTGGAGCCTTGTTCTGCCACCCCCTCTACCACCTCTTTTCCCCCTCATACTAAGCAGTTCACTCCTGTGGAAGAAGGCAGAGGCATAGCAGGTACAAAAGACAGCATAGCCAGCTCTGCCTGTTTTACAGTAACCAGAGATTCCCCCTACAGAAGGGAATTCTCTAGAGGGTTTCTCCAAACAATTAGTTTCAGTTCACTTTGCACTGAACTAAGCAGACGCAAGAATCTGGGGCCACATGCAATTCTACAAAGCCGTATTTTTAAGTTGGCCACATGCAATTCAATCAAATAAAAGAAAGAATTTGAAGGCTATGAGTTCTTTTATTTTAAGCCCACAAGAAAAGGTGACTTCAAAAGCTTTTGAAAGTAGAAGAGACTACGGCTCTACTTCAGCAATCATTAACATGATCAACATATATACTCCAGTTATAAAAATCTGCATCTAGGTATTTATACTACAATTGGTGTGGTATATGCTTTCAATACTGTATGAATTTGAGATTACCCATCAACATTGAGAGTGAACAATACTTTTGCTGAAGGTATTATTGTCACAATAACAACGTCAGATATTTAGAACTTCAGTTTTCTCCAGATGCCTACAATTTTTATATTTACATTAGCATGTTCTCCATTTAAGTTAAGGTTCTAATGCAGAGGTAGGCAACCTATGGCACACGTGCCAAAGGCGGCACGCGAGCTGATTTTCAGTGGCACTCACACTCCGCAGGTCCTGGCCACCGGTCCGGGGGGCTCTGCATTTTATTTAATTTTAAATGAAGCTTCTTAAACATTTTAACAACCTTATTTACTTTACATACAACAGTTTAGTCATGTATTACAGACTTATAGAAAGAGACCTTCTAAAAATGCTAAAATGTATTACTGGCACGCGAAACCTTAAATTAGAGTGAATAAATGAAGACTCGGCACACCACTTCTGAAAGGTTGCCGACCCCTGTTCTAACGCATCAGAAATCTAGTTGAACAGCCCACATGCATAAGATTATTTCAAGACTAATCATTTTTTTCACAAGTCAAATTTCTGTTTTGTGCACTAAAGGACAAACTCTGCTTCCTCCATGTGTGTAAAACGCCTTCTTGAAGCAGAACTAATGTGGTTCTTCTGCATGAGGGGCCGGATTTTCAGGAGACATAGATTTATCCCCATCCCCATCCAGGCGCGGCACAGGAGCTTGGGAGCAGGGTGGGAAGATCCATCACTGTCTAGTCCTTTCACTTCTCTACCCCATCACAGGAATACTGATAGTGAAGGAATACTCCTTCCCATTCCCATTTTTCATGCCACAAAACCCAACTCTGAATTTAGTCTTAGCAACTGCTATGTCTCACCTAGACTGTCAGACTCCCAGGAAAAATTATGCAACTAGTTTTAGAGGCCAGTCACAATAGCAGTATTAGTTTTCTTCAATGAAAAGATCAATTAGTCTTAATAGTAAACTGATGACCTAAAACAGAAGTAGCATTTATTTAGAAAGAAGAACAAAAAATGGGACGGTATGGAACATAGGAGAAAATTTTAACTACTCTGTTATTTTGTAGCTCTAAGTAGCTTCATGGTTCTGTTGACTTTGTAGCAGGTACCAACAGCAATGTAGCTTAGAGTATAGGCTGTTAAAAACCTACCCTCCTTTCCCAAAGGGTTGAAGTTACTTACCTACAGTAAGAACTGAAATCTACGATTTTGGCATGTAGACCAGGAAAGAGTGTAACAGAGCACTACCTTCATTTATTGGCTGATATAACTTGACCTTTAACTATAGCGTGCCCTACCATAATCACTGTTCCTATACCAAATCGTAACTCTTCATTATAATTTTCACTTGATGGCAAATAGCCTATTTAACGCTGCAAAACTTTCAAATATACACATTTTCCTTTTTCCATCACCTTTGAGAGGAGATTTTAGAACAAAATCCCATCAACCTATTGAGTTAGACAAGAACCAAAGTATTCTAACCACAACTCAATACTGCAATGCTGAAAATGGTTGAAGTGTACAATTAGAACTCAAATATGTGAGTGGCACCTTTAGTAAGTTTGGGAAAAAAGTCAGTTTAATAAATTTTAAGTTGTCAATGAATGTGTAAATTATTAAAAACTTGTATACAAAGTACATTATATTGGTTTTTTTTTAATCCATCAGAGGTCTTCAGTTGCACTATCCTAGTTTTGGATACTACTGCTAAAAAAGGAATAGTTTGCACATAAACACTTTATGCATATTTTTACTTTCTACCTTGCTTATGTGATGGACTAGAGAGGCAATATGGACTCAGTGAATTTAGGCTGAACACTAAGGACAATTACTGATATTGATTTACTGTTATGCAGACTAGCTGTTGTCAAACTTTTAAAAACTTAATGTTCCACTAAGAATTCAGAAAAAAGAACAGGAGTACTTGTGGCACCTTAGAGACTAACAAATTTATTAGAGCATAAGCTTTCGTGGACTACAGCCCACTTCTTCGGATGCATATAGAGTGGAAGAAGAAGAAGAAGAAGTGGGCTGTAGTCCACGAAAGCTTATGCTCTAATAAACTGTTAGTCTCTAAGGTGCCACAAGTACTCCTGTTCTTTTTGCAGATACAGACTAACACGGCTGCTACTCTGAAACATAAGAATTCAGAAATACTTGGTGCGCTACTTACATAATTCTAATCAGCGTAGTTATAACAGATTCTTATTCTGATATTATATTTACCTTTCTATTTAAAGAAACTTCCATGCCCTCTGTTTGTGGGACAAGTGCCACCAATGGTAAATTTAGTACAGTGTGAGAAACATGGATCTACATTAAGATTCTGGAAAAAATGGCTACTCACCTTCTCGTAGTTGTTGTTCTTAGAGATGCGTTGTTCACGTCCATTCCAATTAGGTGTGCGTGCGCCACATGCACAGTCGTTGGAAAGTTTTCCCTTAGCAGCTCCCATCAGGTCAGCTGTGGAGCCCCCTGGAGTGGCGCCTTCATGGCACTCAATATATGACCCTGCTGACCCGATCCCCCTTTAGTTCCTTCTTGCCGGCTATTCCGACAGAGGAGAAGGAGGGTGGTTATTGGAATGGATGTGAACACCACATCTCGAAGAACAACAGAGTGCTTGTTCATGTCAATTCCAATCAGGCGACTCCCAAGCTCTACCCTGGAGGTGGGGTCGGAGTTAAGGAATTGGTGACAGGAGCACTGCCCTACCAAATGCTGCATCATCTCTGGAGTGTTGGGTGATAGCACAGTGAGACGTAAATGTATGCACCGATGACCAAGTTGCTGCCCTGCAGATCTCTTGTATCGGGACCTGGTCCAGGAACGCAGCCGACGAGGCTTGTGCTCTTGTGGAATGTGCTGTAAGAGTTGGGACTGGGAACTTAGCTAACTCATAACATGTGCGAATGCAAGATGTGATCCAGGAAGACATTCTCTGAGATGAGACGGGGAGTCCTTTCATCTGGCCTGCTACCGCCACGAACAATTGGTTCAACTTCCTGAACGGTTTCATGCGCTCAATGTAGAATGCTAGCGCTCTCCGAATATCCAGTGAGTGCAGCCTCTGCTCTTGGGTACTGGTGTGAACCTTAGGATAAAAGATGGGTAGAAAAATGTTTTGACCACTGTGAAATTGTGACACTACTTTGGGGAGGAAGGCTGGATGAGGCCTGAGCTGCACCTTGTCCTTGTGAAAGACCGTGTAGGGTGGGCTGAAGGTTAGAACCTTTAATTCAGACACCTGCCTGGCTGATGTGATGGCCACCAAGAAGGACACCTTCCACAACAAACGGAGCAGGGAGCAAGTTGCCAGTGGTTCAAAAGGAGGCCCAATTAGCCTGGTGAGGACCAGGTTAAGGTTCTATGCGGGAACCAGTTGCCTAATCTGTGGCTATAGACATTCCAAGCCCTAGAGGAAACGTCCTACCATGGGGTTAGTGAACACAGAACATCCAGACATTCCTGGATGGAAGGCTGAGATAGCAGCAAGGTGCACCCTGACAGATGCCGCAGCTAAGCCCTGTGGTTTGAGATGCAGAAGGTACTCCAGGATGAATGGTATAAACACTTGGAGTGGAGGTGTGTGTTGCTGGGCACACCAGCAAGTGAATCTCTTCCACTTGGCTAGATAAGTAGCCCTGGTGGAAGGTTTCCTGCTACCAAGTAGAACCTCCCTTACCAACTCCGAACATAGGAGCTCCATGCGGTTTAACCAGGAAGCTTCCAGGCCATGAGTTGGAGGGATTGGAGGACTGGGTAGTGGCGGTGACCGTGGTCCTGAGTGATCAGATCGGAGTCCACTGACAGCTCCAGAAGCATGGTGTACCAATGTTGATGGGGCCACACTGGAGCCAGCAGAATCACCTCCGCTTTGTCCCTGCGGATCATGAGCAGCACCTTGTGTACGAGCGGGACCAGTGGGAAGGCATACATGAGGCGGTCTTCCCAAGGTAGCAGAAACGCATCCATTATTGAACCCGGGCTGCGTTTCTGGAAGGAGCAGAACATTGGGCACTTCTTGTTGCTCTGGGTGGTGAACAGGTCGACCTGGGGAAATCCACACCTTTGGAAGATGGGATGAAGAACATCTGGACGGACGGACCATTTATGGTTGCAGAACAATCTGCTGTGGTGATCCGCTATCTCATTCTGCACTCTTGGGAGATAGGACGCCTCCAGGTAAATGGAGAGGGCTATGCAGAACTCCCATAGTTGGAGAGCTTCTCGACATGGGGGGAAAAAATGGGCTCCCACTACCGCCTTCCCTTCCTCTATGATGGCAGATAATTCAGCCCTAGAGTCCACAGGGATCAGCTCTTTGAACTTCAACATGGAGGACCATGAATTGAAGTTATACCTACTATAGCTTGCTGGTTAGCTATCCTCAGCTGGAGGCCCCCAGTGGCATAGACCTTTCTACCGAATAGATCTTTTTGCCTCCTTAGATTTGGGGGCTGGTCCTTGCTGTTCCTGACACTCTTTCTGTTAACCACCGACACAACCAGAGAGCATGGCTGTGGGTGTTAGAATAAGTACTCATAGTCCTTGGAATGGACAAAGTATTTGTGCTCCACACCCATGGTGGTCAGCAGAATTGAGGCCGGGGTCTTCCATAGGTCTTTATATTGTTTTGAACAGTTTTGATCAGAGGCAGAGCTACCCGTGATGGACTTTGGGAGTGAGCATGTCCACCATGGGGTCCTCGGCCTTGACCACCTCCTCCGCTTGCAACCCCATGTTGCGGGCAATCTGCCTAAGGAGGTCCTGATGTGCCCTATGGTCAATCAGAGGAGTGGCCGAAGTTGACGCTCCGCCACAGCTTCACCAGGGGAAAAGGACGAGGTGGCCAGAGGGGGTACTGGGTCCTCCTGCCCCACCGGCTCCCTGACCTCCTCTTGGTCAGTGCACGCCCTAGTGGGGGTTACAGCCTGGGATGCTGTAGCCTGACTCTGCAGCTGGTCCCGTGTTGGGATCGCCTCTGTTGCGACTTGAGCCTGAAGGGGTGGTTCAGACAGAGTGGCCTCGGATCCCTGAGTGTAGGCCTGTCCCTAGGAGAGTGGGGTGGCCGGTGTTCTGATACTACCAACCTCGACCCCCTTGAAAAGGTACCCTGGGCCTGATGGTAAGCCCAGCGGGTCTAAAAGGACCACTGTGCCAGGGGCTGCAGCTGCCAGGCCGGTGGCACCCTCCTTCGTTGCCTCTGGGACTGCGCCTCAAGTAGTATGAGTCAGCATCAGACTCCGAGAAAGCTCTGGCATACAGATGCTAGAACATTCCGTACACACGCGCCTGGTGCCAGATCGTGGAGGTCCGCAGCCGGCTGTGAGTGGACAGCAGATTCCATTAACAGTTGTTTTAGTCAGAAATCACGCTCCTTTTTGGTTCTTGCCCGAAAAGCCCTACAGATTTTATACCTTTCCGTTTGGTGTAGTGGGAATCACTGATGGGCATAGATTTATTACAAGCACTGCAGGGTTTAAAGCCTTGGGCTCACGGGATGCCCAGCGTCCGAGGGGGGTTAAGGATTGGGGAGAGACCCTGCTCCCAACCTACTATCTAAACTAACTATACTAAATTAACTTTAACTAACTATAAACCGTAATGACTAACAGAAGAACGCTAAGGGAGCACTTGCTGAGCAAGTAAGCACTGTTCCAACAGCCATCATGGACGGTAAGAAGGAACTGAACAGGGGGTCAGGTCGTCAGGGTCATATATTGAGTGCCATGAAGGCGCCACTCCAGGGGGCGCCACAGCCAACCTGACAGGAGCTGCTAAGGCAGTGGCTCTCAAACTTTTGTACTGGTGACCCCTTTTACATAGCAAGCTTCTGAGTGTGATCCCCCTTATAAATTAAAAACACTTTTTAATATATTTAGCACTGTTATAAATGCTAGAGGCGATTTGGGGTGGAGGTTGACAGCTCACGACCCCGCAATGTAATAACCGTACGACTCCCAAGGAGTCCCAACCCCCAGTTTGAGAACCCCTGTGCTAAGGGAAAAACTTTCCAATAACCGTGCACGCAGCGCATGCACACCTGATTGGAAATTACATGAACAAGCACTTGAAGAACAACATACGTACTATTGTTGTGATTTCTTCATTTCTTGGTATACACCTCTGAAATTTTTTTTTTTTTAAACTTTTTCAGATATAAAAAAGCCAAAGTTTCAAAATAGACAGTTTGAATTAGACCCTACCCTTTGAATTCTAATAGGTAACTTTAGGGAAAGACAAATGGAGCATAAGCTATGAAAATGTTTACTGTACTTTCCCACAAACTTTATTTCGCAAATAAAATACTATATGGGCTAAATATACCCACATTAATTCTTAATTTCAAATAATGAAATAAATGATCTGAGAATACTTTAGTATCTGTGATACATCATCAATACACTGAAATATAGGACAGTTACCTGTTCCGTAACTGGTGTTCGTCGAGATGTGTGGCTCCTGTCTATTCCACAGTAGGTGTGCGTGCTCGCCACGTGCACTGCTACCGGAAGTTTTTCCCTTAGCAGTACCCATACTGGGGGAGCACCGCGGCGACCCCTGGAGTGGCGCCTGTGTATTGCGCTATAAGGGGAGCCATGGGCTCCCCACACCCTCGGTTCCTTCTTGCCGGACAACTCCGACAGAGGGGAAGGAGGGCGGGGAATAGACAGGAGCAACACATCTTGAAGAACACCAGTTACGGAACGGGTAACTGTCCTTTCTTCTTTGAGTGATTGCTCCCGTGTATTCCACAGTAGGTGATTCCAAGCAATATCTGCTGGAGGTGGGTAGGAGTTCATGAAGGTTTGGGACGAAGTACCGCCCTGCTGAACCCAGCGTCATCCGTAGACTGGGAGACGATCGCGTAATGCGAAGTAAATGTGTGAACTGAGGCCCAAGTGGCTACCCTACAAATGTCCTGGATGGGGACATGGACAACGTAGGCAGCTGATGAGGCCTGAGCCCTCGTACAGCGTGCCCTGACGACCGGTGGTGGGGGAATCCCTGCCAGATCATAGCACGTGTGTATGCACGAGGTGATCCAGCGGGAAAGCCGCTGGGTGGAGATAGGCTGTCCCTTTGCCCGCTCGGACGAGGCAATAAAGAGTTGAGAGGACTTCCAGAATGGCTTAGTCCAATCCAGATAAAAAGCTAACGCCCTACGCACATCGAGTGTGTGGAGATGGCATTTCTCGGTAGAGGAGTGGGGCTTGGGACAGAGCACGGGAAGGAAGATGCTCTGCTCCATATGGAAGGCGGAGCGGGCCGACGTGATTGCCACAAGGCCACCTTCCACCCTGAGTTCCTTGACGTTTATGTGAAGGGGCAAGTCCGGGGCCGACCACACTCCCTGAGTTTGCACGTCCCCCATGTGGGCTCCCCAGCCGAGGTCCGAAGCATCCCATGTGCCTAAGCCCAGTGCCCTGATGCTGAGGTACCTCGAGGGAAGCCTCTGGCATGACGTCTAGACGAGCAGGAGCTGGAATGGGAGCACCGACGTGTGTCCCATCGAGAGCGGCTACAGTACCCACGTCTAGCAGATGAGTGTTCCCAGTGCCTCTCTTGGTGCCTACGCTTGCTGGCAGGCGGCGTAGAGGGTCCCAGCGACTCCCATCCCGACGGTGGCCCGGACGGTCTGGCTGGCGTCGAGGGTGGCTGGGAGCTGTCAGAAGAGTGGCCGCTGCGCGCCGAGCTGTGTGGGGAACGATCTTCGGAGCGGGAACTGCGGCTGCTCGGAGGGGTCTGGTGGGCACCGAAAGGGGGCTTGCCTCGCGACCTAGGGCCCATACCCATTTGCGAGCTCGGGACGGGCAGAAAATGTCCTTCGCAGACTGCACCGCCTCCAGTGTCGACGGCATCCATACTGGTGGGGATGCCTGGGCCGACGGTACCGGGCTGCTCCGCTCCACACGAATCGGAGCCTTTGAGGCATTGTGAGGTTGGACCGTTCCCTTGCTTTTTTGGAGGGAGAGCAGCGCCGACTAGTCGAAGGGGCCTCGCTACGTACCGACAATGCGGCGGCCAGCACCGAGTCCGATCTCCGTACCAGCGTCGGGGTCAGCGCCGATTCCATCAGGAGAGCTCGAAGTCTGAAGTCTCTCTCCTTCTTGGTTCTTGGCTTGAACGACCTGCAGATCTTGCAACAGTCGCTGGTGTGAGTCTCTCGCAGGCAGCGAAGACACTCAGCGTGAGGGTCGCTCCTGGGCATAGAACGGTGACAGGAGTCGCATGACTTGAAGCCTGGGGCACGGGGCATGCCCCAAGCCCACTCTAACAACTGAAGAACGACCTACAATGGTACCACTAAGGTCGAGAAGAAGGGCTGCAACAGAGCTGGAGCACAAAAGTTCCGACTACCTTCACTGGCAGCAAGAAGGAACTGAGGGTGGGGAGAGCCCGTGGCTCCCCTTATAGCACGATATACAGACACCACTCCAGGGGTCGCCGTGGTGCTACCCCAGTACAGGTACTGCTAAGGGAAAAGCTTCCAGCACCAGTGCATGTGGCGAGCACGTACACCTACTGTGGAATGCACAGGAGCAATCACTCGAAGAAGAACTCCTCGTGTTTACTTGTTAAGACTCAGCCATGAACTGTCTGAGTCTCAAATCACTAGGCAAAGGTCTCACATCTCAGTATAATTTCTCTCTTGACAAAAGAAAAGATTAAATAAATTACAACAATTCCACCTGGTTGAATTCACATATAATGATAGACAGAAGTACAGGCAAGATTACAGTAGTTTCCAACATTACTACCAATAGATAGTAAAAGCTGTTGGAATAAGTATACTTTTATTCTGGAGAGTGACTAGATTGCTAATCATCTTCATTAACCATTCTGTGTTATAAATCTAATGCTTACCATGTGTGGGGCACTGATAGTTGCTTGGAAACCTGTAAAACAAGAAAGAGGTAAACCTACTGATGTAAGAGTTGAGCTATCCGTGTTATAACATTCCTATCCAACTTGTGTATGAAACATCGCATATGCAAGCCCTCAAATGAGACACTACAGCTGCTCCAGCTGTGTAGTTATATATTAGTACTGTATTCAAAATCACGGTACAAGAAGGTCTGACATGCCCAACTCTAAAGTGAAAAAAAAAGTTCTGCTACTTTCCCCAACTGGTCAGTACATACAGCAATGACGGGTGCTAAGAAAGAGGAAAGTTTCTATATCTTTCCAAACTCTCTTTCATTTAGCATCTTATTTTTAGTTTAATACAAACCTTTAGTTTTGTAAAGCTATATTGCATGAAAGCTGCCTATGCAATATTTACATCCAAAGAGCAGTGTTTCCCCTTTCCACTGTTATTTCCCATGTGCCAATCCTGGTTCATAATTTTTTGTATGCGTTTTTGCACCAGATTACAAACTCCCTGACATAGGGACGGTGTCTGTTTGCCTGTAAATCAGCATGCATATATATAAGGGGAATGAATGGGGGAGAATTGTATTGCATGCATTAACACTTAGGGAACATCAAGTCAATTTTTAATTTGATTTTTAAGATGCACACAAGACAAAGTTGGTTTATGTAGGAATATACAGAAAGTTCAATATGGACTAATGAATAATGTACTATAACTAATCTAGGGTTACCATACGTCTGGATTTTCCCGGACATGTCCGGCTTTTTGGGCCTCAAATCCCCGTCCGGGGGGAAATTCCAAAAAGCCGGACATGTCCGGGAAAATAGGGAGGGAGGGCCCGGCGGTGCTCGGTCGGGGCCGCTGGGGTTGGGGCCGGCGGTGCGGGACCGGGCCGGGGCCTGCAGTGCTCGGCAGGGGCCGGGAGTGCGGGGCTGGGGGTGGCGCGGTGCTCGGCTGGGGGCCGCCGCGGTGCTCGGCTGGGGCCGGAGCTGGAGGCGCGGTGCTCGGCCGGGGGCACAGGCACTTGGCCGGGGGCCGGCGCCCCAGGGCCCGAGCCGAGCCAGGTGGGAGACGCCGGGACCAGAGCCTCTTGGCCTGGGCTGGCCGGCTGCCAGAGGGAGCCGCTCGGTCAGGGGGGCCGGACTGGGCCGCGCCGCACCCCGCCCCAGCTTACCTGCTGCCTCCCTGTTTCAGGCTTCCCGCAAACATATGACTTGCGGGAAGCAGGGGAGGGGGAGGAGCAGGGGGCGGAGCATTCAGGGGAAGGGGCGGAGTTGGGGCGGGGAAGGGGCCCCATGGAATGTCCTCCTTTTTAAAAATTAAAATATGGTAACCCTAGCTAATCCCACCATCAGCCAAAATAAAAGCTGAAAAAGAGAAGAAAAAATAGATTCACTTTGATTCATTTCCCAAAAAGAAAAATAATTAAAGGCTCTGGGTGGGAGCAAGCAAGTTCCAGAATTCATGATCCTTCACTGAAAAATGCCCTGCCAGCAGTCCCTTCTTATTTAACCTTTTAGGTCAAGTACCCACATCAGCTGACCTCAACTGCAGTATTGTTCAAAGAGAAAGAACATCTCTAATGTAACCAGATCAAATTATTTAGAGTTTTATACAGTAAAGCCATCACCTTAACTGCACCTGGTAACAAAATGAAAGACAATATTGACTAGAGGACTATAATATATTCCAAGAGGCGTCACTAAGTAAATGGGCTACTGAAGTCTACATTAGCCAAATCTTCAAATTAAAAAAGGCTGGATCAGCTAATTGTGAAGAACTAAAACTCCTCCCATATAAAAACTTTTCAAGCATTTCTTTAAAATAAAATACTTTCATATTCTTATTACACATGCCAAACTCATACTCTGTTATAAAAGTGAGGATAGATATTTTAGATAGATGCTCTCTTACCTATTGATTGAGGAGAGTCCATATAAGGGTTGCATTTTGCATAGTGGCAACGGTCTGTAGCCAACATTACTTCATATACTTTATCTGATTTGATTATTCCATTTTCTGAAAAAAGGAGAGTTTTATTTACAAAAAACTGAAAGCACAATTCCTTTTTTATAATGATATGTCTACGCAAGGACACAAAATGTAAAATAAATGAATTCATAAATTGCAAGAAATCATGTATTATGCATACTTTAACCTGTACCATGCTTCATTTTAAGCTTTGACCAGTATTTAAACACATTGAATTTTGAGCTACACCACAAGTTTTTCTAAAAATTATCAAATGCTTTAAATTTTGTAAGATGTTGAAGATTTTATATTCATTTTCCAAAGACCTGCCTCCCCCCCCCCCCCACCCCCACCCCCGGGAAAATGGAGCTTGTTGAATACTTTTGCCACTCCTGAAAGAATACTGTTAATCTCTCATTTAATACTGAATATAAAGTACATTGTTCTGCTAACAAACAATTTATGGTTCCTTTACATACACAGGAAGGAATAAGACCACTTACAAGTGACAAACTACAATATATTTGCCTATTTGACAAACTGTAATTTATTTTCAAGTGCTGTTTCACTATTTGTCTTGAGAAAAATGTTCCTCTTAAAAGAAACTCCTACATCATTAGGATTCTGACATTTGGTCTTACCCAGCCCACACGAGAATTCACATCAAAACAGTTACATCTTTGTTGCTCTCCCAACTGAATTGTAAAATGGCAAAAGCATTTACATTCATGTACATTACCAGTTCAGTCAATAAATTTTTTGTTTAACTTATGATCAAGTTCTTTATTGCTAAATGATTATTTAGCCTTGTTTTCTTTAGTGTTCCGAAAAAGCATTCATGTAATCACAAAAGTATCTTAAAAACAACTGGAATAAACAGTATACTTCACAGCCAGTCACTTACATAACAAAAAGATATGCAGTTTAAACCAAAAACAAATGTTTTAAAAATGAAGTGCTCTATGAAGCTATTCACATTAAACAAGGAGTAAAAAATTTAAAAAGCACCTAAGCCATTTTTGAAAATGGGACTTAGACTCATACAATAGGCACTTTTGAAAATTATACCCAAGATCTAGTAATCTAAACCCAAATTCTTAAGCTTGTAATGGGACTGTTCTTATTAAAGTTACTTCCATTTTTCAACTTTTCATTCTGGGAATATTACTGCAAAATATCCATAAGGACATGGAGGTTCATATTTTTGCTGAGCTGCCTTTATCCTGCTATCACAACAAACTGTTAGTTCCATAGATCAATTATAACTTAAACCTACAACAAAAAACACTAATTTACTAATGACAGGTAAGGGGTGAGAAATATCCATATTCCCGTTGAATTAGACAATTGAAATCCAATAAATCTTTATGAGTGGCCAACTAGGAAAAATATTCCTAAATTTGTACTTTGATCTTTCCATTAGAGGTCACAAAAAGTTTTCCATCATTCAAGTCCCTTCTGAGATCCTGTCTTGAAATCTCTAACACTTTTGTTATTGACTGCCACCAGCTCAGGTATTGTTTAAACGGCAAGGGGGAAGCAAAATAATCAAGAGGGTTCCATGGCAGGTGACTACAGCATCACTGCCTGGGCATTGAGGAGCTTCTGAGATGTAAGTAAGGTACATGAGTGCGCAGGAAAAATCCCAACTATTGATTTCTTGTTTGAGATTGTAAGGTTGAGCAGGAAGCCTCCAATTTAGAGAAAGTTGGGCTAAGGTCACCAGTTAAATAAAACTATTTTAATTAAAAAATGATGGAATGTTAGCAAGTCTGCTGCAGCCATCTACACTGATATGCACATGCACTCAAAGGGTTAATTGCTACAAACTAGAAATATAGTCTACATTTCTTCAGCACCTTCTATTCAGGGGAATCTCAAAAATGCTTTATGAATGTTAGACTTCACACCACTGATTATTTTATTCTCAATTTATAAATGGAAAATCTGACATTCGTAAGTGACTTGCCCAAATTCAGACAGTATGCGGCAGAAGCAGGAATAGCAATTAGATCTCCTTGACACAAACTGCTTGATTTAACTACTAGATAATGCTCCCTCTTGATAAAAAAGGACACTGATTTATATAATGGCCTGCAATTCCTCAATAGAATGCTACTCCCTTTTTCAAATAGTGTCCACTGTACCGTAAGTATTATAATTAGCCCAGGGTAACATGTCAAAAGATTTTATTAATCCACAGGTAATAGTAGCAGGAAGTTTGGGAAGAAATATGCCACAATATTAATAATTAAGAAAAAACAAGCTTTGGTTTTATAACAGTCCTGAGTCTTTGAAGGCATCACAGATTTCCCTTTCTTGAGGCTCAGGCTCACAGTAAGAGAA
Organism: Trachemys scripta elegans; assembly: GCF_013100865.1. Taxonomy (NCBI): domain Eukaryota; kingdom Metazoa; phylum Chordata; order Testudines; family Emydidae; genus Trachemys; species Trachemys scripta. Next base: position 94,350,972 of record NC_048300.1, read on the forward strand.
AGGCAGAAGCTCTAAAGTTTTTGGCCCTCTCAGGGTGTCCCAACACTGCTGTATGGAGCATGACTCCCAGCCCTGGCAGGCAGACTTGTGCTGACTTTGATCAACGTAGTGAGCTAAAAATACCAGTGTGGATCATGGCAGTCCTGGCCACAACTTGGACTAGCCATCAGAGTTCAAGCCTGCCCATCCCTCTGGGTCGGAGCGCAGGTGGCTAGTCTGAGCTGCAACATCCACCTGCTATTTTTAGCTCACAGATTAAGCAAAGATACCTCAAGTCTGTCTACTTGGGCTGGGAGGCATGCTCCTGGTTGCAGTAGACACACATCTCTGAAATAATGAAACTTCAACGCAAGTCCCCCCATCATTCACCCATAAGGTGACCAACTCCCAGTACCATCTGGAATGATCCCTACCAGTTCCTGAATCGCTCAGGAAGCAAAGAACTCCCATAAAAATCCATTAGTAAAAGCATATACAATAAGAACTTGTCTTGGAAAAAGTTTCATCCCCAAGTACAAATAAGCAAGGCCACTAAGGCCAAAAACATCAACTCAAAATAAAATGTCCAAATCTTGAGGGCAAACTAGTAGATAGATGACAGGAAAATAAATGCTGCATGAAAATATATTTAAAGTAACTTAAATAAATAAATAAATAAATAAACTTTCCTATTTAAAGATACCACACACAGGATTTCAAACTCCTGGAGAGTTAAGAGATGAGAATTAAAAGAGTTAAGAATACTGGTAGTGAAAACACTACAGAAAGAAGAGATACTCTGATGTAGAATAGGTTTTGATCTTTGGTGAACTAGTGAGATGCCAGGAGAGTCAAACAGGCACAAAGCAATTCAGGAACTCCTTCACCAACTGTGGATAAAGCATTACAGCACTGACATAATGTGCTTCTTCCAGGAAGCGACTGCACTTGAAAAGTTCCCACCTTGATTTCTTTCAAGAGATCAGAGCCAAGAATGGAAATCTCCTTCAACTATATCTTTAGAGTACATATAATTAAAATATACAAATTAAGTTTATTTGCTTTTTTTTATATTTAAGACTTATAATTAAATTTTTTGTTCTGTGCAGTAGAATAATTCAAATTTTATTTTAGACTGAGTTTCCCTTTTAAAAGGGATATTAATAAATGTCCCTGGGATGTGAAACAGATTTTACTTTTTTATAATTAGACATATTTCATGTCATATAAAATATGAAAATACAGGTATAAGGAAAAAAAGAGAAACCAAACACTGTAAAAACACAAAAAGAGAAACACCATTATCAATAATACAGGAAAGAAGAAGCTGAATGAAACCAGAAAGGAAAAGAAAATATAACCAGAGATTTTTTTTTTTTTAATTTTCCCCAAGGAGAGCAAGAAAGTTTTCCAGGTAAGTCTCTTCAATTTCTACTGAATCTAAGCTTTATTTCAAAAAAATGTCCTAGCTCTTATAGTTGTGAAAAAGAGACTTCTAAACAGGAAGTATTAGCTAATACAGTGCTGTCTTCCTCTGTCTATGCAGACAGCTCCCATGTGTCTGTTGCTGTTCATAACTTTTTTCAAACTGCAAGATGCAGAAAATTGACCAGAATACGGTCATTTTTAATTACTGTATATAGTCGATCATAAGCCGGTTCATTTATAAGCCAACACCTCCCCCCACGATGGATAAGTAAAAATGGAAAATTTTTATGACCCATTCATAAGCCGACCCTATAATTCAGGGGTTGGCAAACTTTGGCTCCCGGGCCATCAGGATAAGCCGCTGACAGGTTGAGACAGTTTACCTTGAGCGTAAACAAAAGTGTCAGTAAGTGGTGGGGAAATTTTTTTTGCGGGGGGAGGGAAGGGGGAGAAGCTGAGGGTCAGAGGAGTAACCCCTGTGACCACCCCTCACATGACCCCACCACTAGCCCGGGATCCCCACACTCTCCCCATCCCATCCCTTCCCACCTTAGCTGGGGCGGGCCAGGGGAGGATTCTCTGGCCTGGCCGGAGCTGCTCCAGGTGTCACGGACATAGCGTGTTCAGGCGGGCGGGGCCGAGCGGTGCAGCCACAGCATGTTGCGGTGGGCGGGCCGGGCGATGCCAGCCCCGGAGCTGCAGCTGCTTCGGAGGCCAGGCGGAGAGCAGCGTGGCCAGAAGCACAGAGACTCTGGCCCCACTTCTTCCCTTCTGGCTCTGCTGCCTCTCCTTGCCCCCTCTGTTGGGGGGGAGGGGCTGTGTCCCACCTCTCCTTCTCTATACCCGTTCATAAGCCAACCCCCTTCTCTGATGCTTCCCTTTTTTACTAAAAAAATTCGGCTTATGAACGAGTATATACGGTATATACAGAATCCTGTGAGCAGCCACAAAATTTACAAGAATGAAGTCAGTTTCACTCTACGCCTACTTAGGAAAGCTGGAAGCAGAAGGTACTAAAACTACTCGCTGAGGAGAAAAAAACAAAAGAAAGGCAAGCTAAAGGGGTTTAGAAAGGTAGAACAGTAAAAATATCTTCACAGCATCCAGAAAGCCAAAGGAGAGTAACAGAGATATCCCCCAAACATGGCAGAGGGGCAAGGTAAAGACTCACACACAGCTTCCTCATAAAAGCCAGAAGACAGGAAGTGGAGAAAAATGCTGCTTTGTAGCTCTAAGTGGGGTGCTGGGGAGCTTCAGTTTCAGACACCTCCTAAGCAAAGCCTGATACAACAGGGGAGGAAAAGGTTTGGCATCTCTTCCAGACCCCTAAACAGTTTCTACCTACTATCCCTCTAGCTTTCATATAGATCTGTGACTAGTAATTTTTGCCCTCCAGAAACAGGTATCAAAACTGTTGCAACCCAAGCCTGAATAAGCAAGTGACATACTGATGGAATTAACCAGAAAATATAAGTACAATAGAGAGAAATGAGGAGGCAGAAGAAAGAAATGGGAGATGAAAATATGTAGTGGAGCCGGGGAAGAGAGTATGCCAAACTGATCCCCAGGCTTCCTGATATGCAGTATCCCAAGAATGAAGCCTGCTACCCAGGGTGAAAAACATCTGTGCTGCCAAAGCCCCCAAAGCCACAGCTCTGAAATGTATAGTATTTAGAGTGTTGTGTATTGCATTTATTATTTTTTCGTTGAAAAGTGCAATTACTAAGGCTGGTTGAATAGCAGAAAAATGTTGACTGTATACATGAATTAATCAAATACACCGCTACCTCGATATAACGTGATCCGATATAACACGAATTCGGATATAACGCAGTAAAGCAGTGCTCCGGGGGGGCGGGGCTGCACACTCCGGTGGATCAAAGCAAGTTCAATGTAACGCGGTTTCACCTATAACGCGGTAAGATTTTTTTGGCTCCCGAGGACAGTGTTATATCGAGGTAGAGGTGTATTTTATATATTATTACTTTAACTGGTATTTGGCAAATATTCATTCAGTTATATTCAACCAACAAAAGAATTGGACAAATAAAACAAGTTACTCAGATGAAAAAAAAAAAAAAAGTAAAATTAAGCCAAGAAAGGGGAAGAAGATATAACAAGAGCACAAGATGCATTAGTAGCTTATTTGATTAATGTATTTAATGAATTTCACAGGTGATGAACAAGATATTAACCTTTTTTTCTTCTTCCTATTAGGCTACTCTAAGTAGTAAGTTACATGTTTTAAAATGTGTTAAGTAAGATTATGTTAAATGCAGAACACAACTTTTTCATTCCATTAAATTGCAGGAGTGTAGTCTGTAGTATATGTGGCAGCACAAACATTTTTCACTCACATTAGCAGGCTTAGTCCCTGGGCTAAATGACAGGTAAATTTTTCAAACATCACAAATTGGTTTTCATTTTCAGAAAAACTAATATGTGATAAGTGTACTAGAGAAGCAATTTAAGGAACAACCAAAGCATCTGAATTGATGATCAACAGTGAGAGCAGGCAACTGAACATCTATTTAAGGAGTTTGCCACAATATTATCCTGTATAAACCACTTAAAAGTATTGGAATATTTAACAGACAATAATTTAAACAGGACTTTGATAATTAAGACCTGTATTATGGTTTACATAACACTGTTTATCTTTTTCCCACACAGACAGTGAATTTACCCATTTGCCATCACTGGATGTATATTTTGGAGGATGTAGCTGTTTGGAGAAAAATTTTATTTTGGATTTCAATGAAAATTATGAAGAACTCCTTACTAAGAGGAAAACATGTTGATTTTAAATTGGCTTTTCTTTCATCAATGGCCATTGTGGATAAAAATCAATGATTCTTTTTTTGAAATCGGATTTTTTATTTATATCAGAGTTTTTTGATAAAATGCTTTTTGAGGAAAAAAGCAATGTAAAGATAGTTTTAATTAAGATATCTTTGAGCTATAATGTATCTCATCATGGAATAGGGATTATAAATACTAATTCTATAGTATGAGACAATATATTCATGTAATGTTTAAAAGAAAAGTTTTGTAAATGAGTTCCAATAGCTCATGGATTAGGGACCCAATCTTACGGGGTTCCAGGGGCTTCTGTATAGATTTAGGTTAGTCTTTCTATCTACCCAGTGCTCAGTCTAGAAGATATCATCAGAGATGCTTAGTTTTGCAGTTCTCAAATTGTGGATTTGTGTCTCCAGAGAAAATATGCTTGTTAACAACAAAACTGTTTTTAAATATATATAGAGAGAGGTGAGAAATAGACCTCAACACTATTGTCCCTCTGCAAATTTGTGTACACAGAGTCAATCCCTTACCTCTCTCTAAAAGTGCAAAGTTTCAAAAAGTTCAATGAATAGAAGATTGTTGGGGGTGGAATAGATCTGGACAAGGAGAAGAATTCTGGAGATAAATGTGAGATGGGAGGGACAGGCAGTAGAAACAAAAGTGAAACTATTTGAGCAGCATATTCCAGAAGTCTTTCTGAGTGTAGCATTCATTGATTTGAGATCTACCATACCGTTCTCTCACTAGAAGGGAAAACCTATAATGGCAGCAGGCCGTAAAAGAGACCCAGTTTGGGAATATTTTAATGAAGTTCCTCTACCTGTGGGTAAGACAGGCATGTGTGCAAAATGCAAACAGTGCAACAAAGAAATGCGAGGCCTGGTTGCCCAAATGAAACATCATGAGAAGAGTTCCTTCTCAAGAGGAAGCTGCGTTGAAGATGATGAAAGGAACATGTCTGAACATGCAGGATCTTCAGGTTGGTAAACTTTTTTATTTCATACTTCTTTCTTAAGGACTGTATGTTCCTTCTGGACTATTCTTGAATTCTCATGTTTGAGCAAAAAATATAGCTGTTACTCTATGGTACTATAATTTTAGATGCAATTGTAATAAAAAAATAAATAGCTGAAATAGGCAGATCTTCCTTTTACAATTTCACCTTTAAAGTAGTACTGAGTGTCAGCGAATGCAATGGGTAATACTAAATGAGCAGTATGGTAATAATAATTAATAACTGCATTGACTTATTTTGTTTAGAAGAATCCATCCTCAACATACAGGATTCTGAAGACTATCCACCTTCAAGATCACCATCATTTTCTATAGTTTCAGAGTTATCTGCCAATGATAGTGTTTCAGTCACATCATGTATGTTACATAGCCACAGTATCACCCATAGCAAAAAGAAAAAAAAAATCATCCAGAAAAAACCATAGATATATTTGTGAGAAGAAGCAGCAGATTACAAAAAGAGGTAAGTGATGAAAAAATTGCCCGGTTTGTTTTTGCAACAAACTCTCCTTTTCTATGTAAAGAAAGAATCGCAGGGGGGGAGGGAGAGCAGGGGGGCGGAGGAATCTAACTTTTGAGGTCAAGCTTTATAAATATGGCAAAATAGGCCATGTAGTGTATTAAGGGTTTATTTTGTTCAATAAAAATAATTTTATATGCTGTTGTGTGTTTAATTAAATTCCAGTTATCATTCCAATGCAGCTTGACACAAAAGATGAACAAAACATTAATCCAGTAAATAAGCAATATATCATTCATAATTTTCTAACATACTAAAAATATACAATTAAGTAATGAGAATCTGAAAATGTTAAGCTATATATAATTACTTAAATAAATGTATATAGTTTATAGTGGACCCTGTTAGGCAGCAAAAAGATGTATCAAATCTAGTGTAAAGGCTCTATTTAGCTGTAAATCAACATGTTTATATCAACCAATGAGAATGTACCTTTCTTCAGAAAATAAAAAGCAAAAATGAAAAACTTGATTAAAATCAGCAATTTTAATCAAGAATTTCAACTTGGTGACTTAAATAATGGTTGAAATCAATCCATTCTGTGACATTTCTATTAACACTCAGAATAATATTAACTGTTATTGGCTCATATTCAATTTGTGATTTACAATAACCCCCAGATCCTTTTCAGCAGTACTACTTCCTTGCCAGTTAAGTCCCATTTTGTAGTAATGCATTTTATTTTTCCTATGTGTAGTACTTTGCACTTTTCTTTATTACATTTCATCTAGTTGATTTCAGACCAATTCTTTAATTTGTCCTGGTTGTTTTGAATACTAATCCATCCTCTGACGTGCTAGCAATCCAGCTTGATGTCATCTACACATTCTATAAGCATATTCTCCACTCCATTATCCCAAGTCATTAATGAAAATACTGACTAGTACAAGATACAGGACAGACCCGTGAGGCACCCCACTAGATATGTCCCCAAAGTTGGACAGCAAACCATTGGTAACTACTGAATACAGTCTTTGAACAAACTATGCACCCACTTTATAGTACTTTCATCCACACCACAATTCCCTAGTTTACTTATGAGACTGTCATGTGGGACGGTGCCAAAAGACTTACTAAAATCAAGATATCTGACATCTGTGGCTTCAGATGGGAAATCATCTTAAAATATGCCTCACAAAAGGCTTAAGAGAGGACCATAGAAGTCAGGAAATATGTTCAGAAATCTGCCAGCAACTAAGATGGAAGGTTCTTTACTGAAGAATCCCTAAAATGATGAAATTGCTGCTCTCAAAAGACACTGAAATGATTTTAAGAAGCTTAACATCTGGGAAACAAAATCTTCAGATAAGTTATCTTTAGTTTACTTGAGAGCAGAGTGACAATTGTCAACAGCCTGCCTATGTTACTCAGGTAAAAGCATGGGTTGAAAAATCCACTCAATCAGGAAAAGCAGAAATCTTTCTCAAGTGAGTGTCATCAGCTACTCCAGAATCTGAGCTTTCATTTAAATTTTATATTTTTTAAATTAAGTTGGTATTTCATAGTGCTATGACGAAAACCATCCAAATGTGAACCAGGAGGGAAAATAACAGGAAGCAAGCAAAGATATAGAGATCAGTATTAGACAGAACCTTGAATGCAAGGATGAAGCAGCTTGATGAGAGATCAGATGGGAAACTAGTGGTGGGGATCTGAGAATGTGTGGGGTGGGTTATGGCCTGAACAGCAAGCACGTCAGTGGCATATTGCAAAAAGAAGCAATCAAGGAAAATTATTTTTGTGGCAGCATACTGTATTGCTTGGAGAGGATAGAACAGGAAGAAAGTTAAAGAGGTAATTGGAATAACCTATGTGAGACATGACTAGGGCAGGGACCAACATTTTAGCTGTGGAAATGGTGAAGAGGTGGCAGAATTTGGAAGTGTTGTATAGCGTGAAGCAATATGATTTGACACAATCCTGGGTATGAAAGACAGGAAGGAAATTAGGATGACCCCAACATTATAAGCTTGAGCAACTGAGAGGATAGCAGATTGGTCAACAGAATGAGAAAAGTGGAAGAGAACCAGTTCAGAATCCTACAAAGAGCACTTCACCCAAGCAGCAATCAATGAATTATGAACTATTATGTAACTCCTCTCCCTTTTTCTAGGATCACTACATGCTTTAATACACTAGTAAATTAAATGCCAGTTAAAGCTATTAAAGATTGACTAAGTATATCTATTTCAAAAATATTTTCAGTTTACTGTAACTTTTCAGTAAATTATACTTACTGGGCTTAAGTTGTCCAGGACTGATCTCTGTTCAAAGAGGAAACTGTTTTCTGAACATTTGGGGAAAGAATGTTCAGCTACTTCAAGTGAGAAAGAAAACAAATTGAGAATTTTTTTTTATAATTGTTGATATCGCTAGGCCTGAATGAACCAAAGTTCTTCAATGTTTAACTCTAATCAACCTCGAAAGCTAGATGCATGGAATGTGTAAACAGCCAATTATCAGTTACAACCCCCCCAACACCAGGTACCAAGCGATAATGATGAGGCTAGCATGTTTCTGGCTGAAGAGGTAATAAACCAAGGGTAAACAGGACCAAGTAACAGTTTAGAGGAGTGTTACTAACAAACTAGACTTATAGCCCTAGAATGATTTAATTGCTTAAATGTATAAACATGTCTTCGGTAGAGGGGGGGGGCTTAGTTGTAAAATGTATAAAGAGAGGAAAACTGTTTTTGCTGGTGTGCTTGATCTGAGACTTGCCTGTCTTCTTGCATCACTTTGAGATCTCAAATAAACTTTGTTTGCTTCTCCACCCTGGTGTGTTTATTGGCGCGAAGCACACCGGGCAACGAACCCCCTGTTGCTATCCTCGGGCCTCTGTGCCGGTAACAGTCTTGGCGTCCCTGGGTGGGCTCGAGGCTGAAATTTAGCCTTGCCCGGACCCCTCTCAGAGGTCGACACCCAGCGGGCACCGGTGACTTCAACGGGGGCCTCGACAGAGACATGGTTTGGTCGACCCCGGAGGGTACAACGCGCTCGAGTAGTGGAGAAGCAGCTGCGGGCGACGGTGCAGAACCGGACCCTTGGATAAGGTAGGAACAGTCCAGTGGGGACTTTACCTGTTTTGACCTGGGGACGCCCAGTGTCTCCCTAGAGTATGGGGCAGGGACAGAGTACTGCAGGCAGGGCAAGGTGTACGCCCTTAGAATGCATTCTGGTGAACTGGAAAGTGTTTGGATCGGATCTGTTGATTAAAAGTAAACTGAAAAGATTCTGTACAATAGACTGGCCTCAATACCAGCTAGAGGACCAGGAAAGGTGGCCACCGGAGGGATCACTTAATTATAATACGATCCTTCAATTGCTTCTGTTTTGTCAGCGTACGGGTAAATGGAATGAACATATGTATGTACAGTTGTATATGTTGTTAAGAGATAGGTCAGATCTTTTGCAAAGGTGTAATTTGACTCCGACAGGTTCGGTAGTAACTACTGTTAGTCCCCAGAACCCTCCCCCTGTTGTGATGGCAGAGTCGGTGTCCCCTTCGGCTCCAACACCCCCACCATATAAAGATAGGGTGCCTCAGGTCCCAGAAATTGCCCCTCGGTGGGATTCTATCCATTGACTACTGAGACTCTGATAGCCCGTCCAGAAGCAGAAAATCGCCCAGCCACTACAATGCAGGTTTACACCAATGTGCCTTTTAACCCAGTGGACCTAGCAGCCTTTAAGGCACAGGCAGGGGAATTCTCTATGAATCCAAGCAAGTTTATCTTGGTCTTTGAAGGGTGTCTGGCTAGCCATAAGCCTGACTGGGATGACTGTAATGTCCTTATGCGGACCCTGCTGTCTTGCTGTCTGAGGTGGAGCGTAATCAGGTTTTGTCTAAGGCACGGGAGGAGGCACAGCTTAGACATGAGGCAAACCCTGTTGCTCCAGTTCAGGTACCTACAGCAGACCCCCGGTGGAATCCCAACGTGCCGACGGATCTCACCCGTCTCACTGTATACAAGGAGCACCTATTACATGGTCTCCGACACTCAGCTGTCCGACATAACAATTGGGCTAAGCCGTATGAGCTAGTACAGGAGCCGAAAGAGAGTCCGGTTGCTTTTCTGCAGCGTATTCGGGATACCATCAGGCAAACTACTAATGCCAATCCCGATGATCAGGCAACTGAGGCAATTATAAAGGGTATCTTTACCAACCGTGCAGCCCCTGATATTAAAAGGAAACTGCAGAAAAAGGAGGATTTGATGGGCCTGACAATGGCACAGATTTTGGAAACTGCAAACAGGGCTTACAGCCTTAGGGAGGGAGAAAAGGAAAAGAGGCAAGTGAAAATGATGGTTGCAGCAGTACAGGCTGGTGGCAGGGGAAAATTTCAGGAAGGTGGAAGGGGCCGGGGAATGAGAGGACGTGGACACGGGCACCCTGGCTTACAGGAAAGGCTCTGGGTTGCAACCAGTGTGCCATATGCCGAAAGGAGGGACACTGGAAAAATGAGTGCCCTGAAAGGGAAGTTACCCCTATGATGGCAGCGGAGGATCAAGAATTGGGGTGTCAGGGGAGACGGACTATCCTGCCCCCGGAATCCTGAGTAAAAATGCGGGTGGGAGATTCAGACAGACTTTTTAATAGACTCTGGAGATGCACGAACCGCTGTAAACCAACCCCTTCAGCTGCCTGTGGCAGTTTCTCTCACTGTGGTGGGAGCCACAGGGAAAGGAACTAAGTGCCCAATATATGCCCCAGCGGAATGTGCTTTGGGAAATAGAACTCTATCTCACAAACTGGTTTACCTCCCCGATTGTCCAACGCCACTATTAGGATGGGATCTGCTTTGTCGCTTAGATGCCACCCTGCATTTCACTCAAGATGAAATAAGCCTCACCTTACCTCCAGAGAATGCCTGGATAATGACCCTTGCAATTGAGCCCTCAACCATGCAAGCCACAGAGTGGAGTCAGTGGGAGAAGCGGGTTCTTCCTTTGGTATGGGCATCAGGGATCCCAGGAAAAGCAGCCCATCAAACCCCTGTTACTGTTCAGCTCTTGCCAGGAAAAGGTCCAGTGCGAATCAAGCAGTACCCGATCAAAAGGGAAGCCAGAGAGGGACTGCAGGAAACTAGAGACCAGTTCCTAAAGTGCGGGGTACTTCGAGAATGCCAGTCAGCTTGGAACACTCCTATCTTGCCTGTACGAAAGCCCAATGGGGCATACCGGCTGGTCCAGGACCTGAGAGCAGTTAATGAGCAGGTTAAGACTCTGCACCCCCCTTGTTCCAAACCCATATACACTGTTGGCCTCTATAGGGGGGCAGTATACCCATTTTTCGGTCCTAGATTTAAAGGATGCTTTCTTCACGATTCTGGTCGACCCCCAATCTCAGGAGATTTTCTCCTTCGAGTGGGAGAACAAAAGGAGGGTTAAAAAGCAGCTTTGCTGGACAGTGCTGGCCCAGGGATTTAAAAATTCCCCCACCCTTTTCGGCCAGGCCCTGGCCAGAAACTTGGAGGAGTGGGACAACGAGGACAAAGTCCTCCTCCTGCAATATGTGGATGACTTGTTAATTGCGGCTGTGGGTCTAACCTCTTGCCTTAAAGCCACTGTGAGCCTCCTGAACTTTGTTGGACTCCGAGGATATCAAGTAGCACAGAGTAAGGCTCAGATTGCTCTCCCAGAAGTACACTACTTAGGATTTTACATAAGGCAGGGGGAACGTCAGCTGTCAAATGAAAGAAAGGAAGCTATCTGCCAAATTCCTATCCCAAGCAATCGTAAACCGCTCAGGGCGTTTCTGGGTATGGCAGGCTTCTGCAGGATATGGATCCCAGAGTTTGGACTGTGGGCTAAACCCTTGTACGAATGTGTTAAGGGAGCAGATTACGACCCCTTTCACTGGTCCCCAGAAGCCGACAAGGCATTTAAGGTTTTAAAAAGGAAATTGATGAAAGCCCCAGCCCTGGGTCTGCCAGACCTCTCTAAGCCATTCCAACTGTATGTGCATGAAAGGAAAGGGGTGGCCCTGGGAGTGCTTACTCAGTTATTAGGCACCTGGAAACGTCCCGTGGCATATTTCTCTAAACAACTGGATCAAGTTGCCAAGGGACTGCCGGCATGTTTGCGGGCGGTCGCAGCAACTGCCTCAGTGCTTGGGGAAGCTGAGAAACTGACACTGGAGAGAATTGTGCAAGTGTATACCCCTCACATGGTTCAAGCCCTGCTGGATACTAAGGGTGATCTCTGGCTTACACAGGCTCGGGTTGCTTGGTATCAGGCAAAGCTTATACAAAATTCTGAAGTTATCCTACAGACCTGTCCCTCCCTTAACCCAGCTACCCTGTTACCGGAGACAGAGGAGCAGGAACAGACTGTTTGGAGACCACAGATGCTCAATACTCCAGCCGCCCAGACTTAAAAGATCAACCCCTCCCAAATGCTGATTATGAGAGGTATATTGATGGCAGTAGTACAGTTGTAAACGGGCAAAGGAGGGCTGGCTATGCTGTTGTAAATCTCCACGAAACCGTGGAAGCAGAGGGTTTACCTGCTGGGACATCAGCCCAGCTGGCTGAATTGGTAGCCTTAACCCGTGCACTTGAATTGTCAAAACGGAAAAGAGTTAACATTTTTACTGATTCCAGATATGCCTTTGGAGTACTACACGCTCATGCTGGTCTATGGAAACAAAGAGCTCAAAGCTCTCCAGTTAAGCACGGACTTCAAATTCTCCGGCTTTTAGAAGCGGTACAGCTTCCCTCAGCGGTAGCAGTGGTACACTGCAAGGCTCATCAAAAGGAAGATCAAGATGTGGCTAGAGGTAATGCTAGGGCGGATAGGGAGGCCAAGCGAGCTGCTACCCTGGAACCACTGGAAGCTGAAGATGCCCATATGCATGCCCTCATCCCATCAGTGGGGGAGCTCCCAACCCCTCAGTACTCTGGCGAGAAAAGGAACCTGGCCGACAGGCTCGGTCTCCAGGAAAAAGAGGGATGGTTCCACTCCCTGGAAGGAAAGATCCTACTACCAAAGGGCCTAATTCGGCCAGTGGACTACAGAAACTACATCAGTCCACTCATGCAGGGAGGGAGGCTCTCTCTCAGCTAATGGGTAAATATTTTCTAACCTCTGGACTTAGGCCTCTGGCCTCCCAGGTGCAGGCTGAATGTCTAGTCTGCCAAAAGAACAACCCTCAACCAGGAGTGTCAGTGCTGCCAGCCACTCTGGAGCCTACCCCAGGCCCGGGATTGGTTTGGCAAATAGATTTTACTGAGTTTCCCCGAATCCAAGGATTCAGATACCTCCTCGTCTTGGTGGATCGATTCAGCAGATGGCCTGAGGCCTTCCCATGCCGTAAGAACACTGCCAAAATGGTGGCTCTTAAATTTGTTAAGGAGATCATTCCTCCCTTCGGACTCCCCCAGTGGATGGAATCTGACAACGGAACACACTTCACATCCCAGGTCATTCAAAAGATATTGGATGCCCTACATATCCCCTGGAAGCTTCACACGCCATGGCGACCGCAGGCCAGTGGAGCGTACAAATCAGACACTTAAGCGGCACCTCTCAAAGGTTTGCCAAGAGGCTTCCCTTAAGTGGCCTGATGCTTTGCCCCTTGTTTTGCTCCGCATTCGTGCTCTCCCAAAGGGCAGGTTAGGGCTCAGTCCCTTCGAGATTATGTTTGGAAGGGCATGGCCTATGAATGGTACACCGGTTCTGGCAGGGGAGTGGGAAATGGGGTGTGGCTTCTTATCTCAGTATATGTGCTCTCTGTCTGCTGTTCTCTGTTCTCTCCACAGGTATACTAAAGATTTGCAGCCTCTCCCGCTGGATGCCCCGATCCACTCCTTGCAGCCAGGCGATTCCGTACTCGTTCGGACCCGGAAGGACAAGCCTCTCCAAGAGAAGTGGAAGGGACCCAACACCGTCCTGCTGGTCTCCCATACAGCAGCAAAGGTTGAGGGACACAAAAACTGGATTCATCACTCTCGTCTGAAAGCAGTGCCCGCTCCTGAACGGTGGACCGTTCAGCCTGCAGAGAAGACTGCCAGCAACGATCTGGGACTTAAGATGTTATTCAGGCGACAATAGTGTCTGCTGGGAATGCCCTGTGATCTCTTTTGTCAGTCACAGCACACTCCCCGCAAGAATTTTGAGCATTGGTTGTGTTTATTTTCACAGGGCCGGCCTAACCTGGTGGCCTGGTCCCTTTTGTTTTTAATCTGCTTGCTATTGATAATTGTTATTTTGTGGGTATTTGGGGAATTGTGATGGTTAGGCCCTAGGGTCACCTGCCCAATATGAGTTCAGGTCCAGGGTCTGCCACAGTAGTGCTCTTTGCCATAGGGACACTTGTTAACTCCCGTTTCCCCCCAGGCACATGTGGGATGGAAAGGAATCCCTACTAACTCAGGGCAGGTCTTCACTACGGGATTGGTAGTTTTAAGATACGCAAATTCAGCTACGCGATTAGCATAGCTGAATTCGACGTATCGCAGCCGACTTACCCCGCTGTAGGGACGGCGGCAAAATCGACCTCTGCGGCTTCCCGTCGACGGCGCTTACTCCCACCTCCGCTGGTGGAGTAAGAGCGTCGATTCGGGGATCGACTGTCACATCCCAACGGGACGCGATAAATCAATCCCCGAGAGGTCGATTTCTACCCACCGATTCAGGCGGGTAGTGTAGACCTAGCCTTAGAGACAAACACATACGAGTCCCTGAAGGTTTGCTTTGCCCAAGAGTTTAACCTCTCTAACTGCTGGGTATGCTCCCAAATCCCACACCACGCAGCAGGGTTACCCTGGAGTTTAGTTCCCCAAAATTGGTCAGATATCTGTTGGGGATGGTTCAGTAGGGGGAAAAATGCCTCGGGTACCCCCTTGTCGCAAAACTGTACCATTGATAGTCCCAGTATGCGTTAAGGGACGACCCCTGGAAGCCGCAGGCCAACTCAACGTATATCCCTTCCCCTATTAATCTGCGGTCAGCGGCCCTTGGGTTGGTGTGCTATCGACAGTTCAAGTCCAGCAATCACACTTGGTTTGCTGGGAATAGCACCTGTCAGTATTATTTGTCCCCGACAGTGACGCTTCCATCCCTGTCTATTTTAATGGCAAATCCGACTCTACCGGTTCGGATCGTTTAGGGACACCCAAACAAATAGGTGGAGTAGCGGTTATAATGGCTTGGTAGGGAATGGCCACTCCTTTTATATTTGCGGTACCTCTGCCTATAAGTGGCTACCGCATAGGTGGTATGGAAGCTGCTATCTAGGATACCTTGCCCCTCCCCTTCGTGTCCTCCCTAAACTGCCCCCTGGCCGCTCCAGGCAGCGCAGATCTTTGTATGCCACCCCAGAGCCCATTACAGAAGGAGACAGGTTGGGTATGATCTTCCTCCCATCCTATGGCGTGGGACGACTGGCTCGATTTTATCATAGGCTCTCTATGTTTCTCACCAAGTATGCCAATGAGACCTTGGCCATAGAGAAAAGCCTTAACTCAGAGCTTTACCAGCTCCGGTTGCTGTCCCTGCAAAACAGACAGGCCATAGATTATGTTTTAGCCTCCCAGGGCGGGGTGTGTGTCCTTATTGGGAGTGAATGTTGTACTTATGTCCCGGAAAACTCACAGGACATTAACAAGCACATCCTGTCAGCCGAACAGGCTTTCGAGCAGTGGAAAGCCCAGGAAAGGGAACCCACAGTTTTTGATTCCCTTTGGAGTTGGTTGCCCAACCTAGGAGGACTGGGAAATGGCCTTGTGCGTCTCCTCCTCACAGGTGTGGTACTGTGCCTGGTCACCTCCTCCTGATTGCTTATTTTAAATTGCTCCTTCGTAAGCTTTGTGCCCCCCGTTCCCCAGAAATCCCAGCATACCTTCTCATTGAGAACCCCAGCTCCATGGCACTCAATCGTATCTTGTCCACAGAATATGGGAAAACTCAGCCAAAAGCTTGTTGAGTATTCTCAAAGGAGGGAATTGTTGATATCGCTAGGCCTGAGTGAACCAAAGTTCTTCAATGTTTAACTCTAATCGACCTCGAAAGCTAGATGCATGGAATGCGTAAACAGACGATTATCAGTTACAATCTCCCCCCCGCCCTCCCCCTACCAGGTACCAAGCGATAATGATGAGGCTAGCATGTTTCTGGCTGAAGAGGTAATAAACCAAGGGTAAACAGGACCAGGTAACAGTTTAGAGGAGTGTTACTAACAAACTAGACTTATAGCCCTAGAATGATTTAATTGCTTAAATGTATAAACATGCCTTCGGTAGAGAGAGGGGAAGACGGGGGTGGAGGGGCTTAGTTGTAAAACGTATAAAGAGAGGAAAACTGTTTTTGCTGGTGTGCTTGATCTGAGACTTGCCTGTCTCCTTGCACCACTTTGAGAACTCAAATAAACTTTGTTTGCTTCTCCACCCTGGTGTGTTTATTGGCGCGAAGCACACCGGGCAACGAACCCCGCCGTTGCTATCCTCGGGCCTCTGTGCCGGCAACATAATGGTTAAAAAATGCATTTCTTAAGATGGCACTAGCATTGGAGCTGTGGGAAAACAATGGGGAAAAACCAGCCTTCAATGAGAAATGCCTTTGAATGTTCCATCAAAACTTATTTTCATTTAGTACAGTTGAAATCTGTTTGTTCACAACCAGCATTTCTGTTGTTTGTTTTTAAAGAAAACCTGCATAACATTTTAAGCAAAAGGTACAGCAAGCTAACCGTAATAAGATAGTTGGGCAAAATTTTACTGAAGGTTTACAGTGCATGAGGCATTGGTCTCTGCAAAGTCTCTTGTTCAATCGGAGGGCATCTTTAGACGTACTATTGTGCACCGAATATGAAACAGGTCTCTGGGGCCCTCCCCTTTTAGTCTGCACCTTCTAAAGGTATGAAACCAGTGGGTATGTCTACAAACCATCTGGAAAGCATGATTTCCAGCATGGGTAAACACACATAGTAGCTCTGCTCTAGTGCCCTAAAAAAGCGTGGCTGAAGCAGCTTAGGCGAGCCACTCATGTCTTCCCAATCCCTTGTGTATATACTTGGGCAGCTAGTCCAAGCCACCATGGCCACACTGCGTTTTTAGTGCGCTAGCTCGAGCAGACCTAGCACATGAATGTCTACCTGCACTAGGAATCCCACCTGCAAGCTACTGTGAAGACATACCCAGTAAGACAGGCCTCAGAAGAAATTCTAGCCAGATTCAGTGTGCAAGTACACAAAGCAAAAACCCAAGGACTGATCTCCTACTATAAATGATTAATACCATTATAGGACAATGACAGTTCTACAATTAAGGTCGCAACTGAGTAAGGGAGCTTATAATTGAATAAAATTATACTAACAAGTCACGTTTTCTCATACTAACAGCATGTTCTGACATTTAACCGTTTAAAAATGATTTAAGAACCAGCTCAGCTACTACACACTAGCCTGACAGAGTAATATTTGTTTTCTTTTTATTTATCCTAGGATTACATACATGCATAAACACACAATTTAACTCAACATCAAGTTTATTGGATCATTTGTGTTTTGCCATTCTGTCTCTTAACAAAAGGTACATCATTGTATTGATAACAAAGCTATACAAATAAAAGAATAAAGTTTAAAAAACACAATACACAGCTGAATTCCTTCCCAAATGTTAATTTTGAAGCAATGTCTAGAACCCTTTCTTGTGTAGCCTGCATGCATTTTCCTTCACTGCAAATCAGAAAAATATATCTAAGTTATTTCTATTGATAAAATGTGTATAATGGAATTAAACTGTATGTGACTCTGCAGATTTTTTTTTAAAGTCTGTTTTATCTATGCTAGGTCAATACAATATTAAGACCTATTTTAATTGTTGTTTCATATTTAGAATTTCTGGCCTCAATCCTGAAGTTGGCTCCACTCAGACAGATCTCTGTACGAGCACAGAGAACAATGAAGTCAATGGCACAGACGGCCTCATTGCACATAATAGCTTTGAATAAATTATCAACTATATAATTCAGATTCTCTACAAAAATACTATTTAAGTGGTGTTAAATAGATATCTTAATAAAAGCACTGAAAATAGAAGTACAACTTAAATCTCTTTACACATATGTATTTTTATATTACTATTATTTCAACTTCTTCAAAGTAGAAGTTTCAAAATCCAATTTACTTTTTACGCTGTTTGACATTTTTGCAATTCTCTCATCTTAGAGAGAGCAAAGCAATGAAGTCAATTTCACCTTCACGTTCTCAGAGCAGTAAATGCTGCAGGAGCATATATGGTTTTAAGGCTTGAAAAATCCATGTCTACCTTTGAAAGCCTTCCCAGACAAGTGAGGAGACTTACACTATCAGCGTTTGGAGAGCCAAAACTCATTTAAAAACATTTTTAGCATTTAGAATTGAAAAGATAATCTTCAAATGTTAACAAAGCTAGTGTTAACTTACTGCATCGGCAGAAGAGACAGCTCCAGTGCCTCTAACTGCCCATAGCCTTCCTAATGTAGCCAGTTTCACAGGCTTTATCCAGAGCCCAGTAGTCAGTAGGAAACTGAAAATAATCTCAGCACTATACTGTGCTGCATGCAGTATGGGTAAGATATGAGTAGGTTTGGAAGGATTAGATTTTTATCAGTAAATGTCAGTGTGTGTATGGTGAAATCAATGTTTACTAATAGACAAAAAAAATACTTCCAGCAATAATCATTGAAGTTTGCAGAGCGGGAAATACTGCTTGACAACTTATTGGAGTTTGATTTAAGGATATTTACTTTGTATGTTTTGACATGTGATGTTGCAAATTTGTGTTTTAATGGTTAACAAGCTTTTAACTTTTTGAATATCAACTTCTATCATCATTAAATAATTATTGCCTGACAACCCCTATAATTTCCCAGAACTGTGAATGTTTAAATTGATGAAAATTGAAACAGTGTTTAAAAATAAATACATCCATCAAAATTATAAATAATAAAAATCAAATTCTGCCAAGCCTAGCGATGAGCAATGACAAAGGTAAACACTAGAGAAAGGGAAAGGGCTCTGAAATAAAGGGGCTAGGAGATATTACCAAAAACTACATTCTTCCCTCCCTGTGAAACAGAGTGACTGAGAAACAAGCACCCTTGCAGAACCCAGAATTGCAGAAGTAAAACAATGGAGGCAAACTACTAACGCAGTTTACAAAAAAATTATGTCCTTCTTGTGGTCACCCTCGCCTCCCGATGTTGAGATCCTTTCCCGTTCCAGGAGCTAGGAGAGGGGCACTACAAATGTATCAGTCAAAGGCTAATATGAAAAATGATGGAACTTAAGCCTACCAGGCTCCTGATCTTAACTCCTTACCGTACCTCCTCTCAATATGGATCACACACACAAACCAGCCCACACCTCCCCCTTGGGCTGCAGGTCACTAAAACAGAACACAGCTGTGGGCATCAGTCCCAACCTTGCCGCACCCAACACAGGAGCAGTGCAAGCCCTGGGAAAAGTGAGAGAAAAACTGCACCTCAGATGGGCACTGGGAAGGTGGGGTGATATCAGCAGCCACGCAGCACTTTCCAGAGGAGCCTGTAACCTGGACGGCCCACAGGCACCAGCTGAGCCCCGCGCTCCCTGAGGAGGAAGGGACCGGACTCCTACCCGCGCGTCGCCCTGGATTTCATTTGTGCATCGCGGCCCCAACCAACCACTCCTCCCCCCGGGATTTAAGCCGCTAAAAACCACGCGCCAGACAACGTCCAGCGACACCGATACAAAGGGACCGTGACACGGTGAAGAACCGCCTCCCGCAATGGCCTCAGGCCGTTCAACGCTCCCAGCCAGTCTCCCCCGCTATCACTCGGACCCAACGGCTGCCCGCCACAGCCCTCCCCGGCCCGGTGGGGGATCCCGCCCGGGCACGCGCCGCCTGAAGCACGGGGCAGACAGGAGGGGACACGAGGCGGCCAGCACCGGCAGGCAGAGTGACAGCCGCCGCCGCCGCCACACGCCCCCACCCCCGGCGGCTGCAGCCCAGGCCGAGCCTGGAGCGGGAGAGGAGCCGCCGCTGCATCCCCAGCGGCAGCCGCCGCCCTCAGACTGGCTGCGCGGGGACCTACCCGCAGGGGCGGGGCTGGTCCCCCCAACGCACATACCCAGAGGCGGCGGTGGCCCCGCGCCCCCAGCGGACAACCCATCCCTAGAGCCGGGTTCCTCCCGGCGCTCCCCGGCCCGCTCAGTGACAGTGGGTCTCTCCCCAGCCCAGGACGGAATGTGACGTGCGTCTTGCCGAGGGGCCGGTAACGGCCGGGGGAAGGGGCTGTTGGGGCCGTGCGCGCCGGGGCCCCTCCCTCGCCTGGCCGGCCCCAGACTCACTGCGCAGGTTGTGGATGAGCTCGGAGTGGCTGGAGCCTCCCGACTTCCAGGCCATCGCTAGACACACTCTGCGGAGCAGGTAGAGAGCCGCCTTCAGCGCCGCGACTGCGCAGAGAAGCTTGCCTAGGAACGACACAACCTCTAGCGCCGACACAGGCACCGCCTCCTCCCCTGCCGCGCGCCCGCCGGGGGGAGGGGCCGCGCGCCCACCGCCCCGCGCGCCCGACATTCTCAACGGCCGCCAGCTAGCTCTGCGCACGCGCACCCAGAGAAGGGCAGGGAAGAGGGGTCGAATATCTTCGTTGGGGGCTGGCGGGATCGGGGGAAGTAGAAGTCGCAACGTTCTAGCTGCGTCACTGTAGGTGTCGCATACATATAAATTATATATATGGGCGAGGATATGTGGGATCTGTTTGGGGAGAGGCTGTATGCAGTCGGTTTTAGGGGGGAGCTGGCAGAGGCAGTGAGAGCCACAAGCAGCATGCTGCTTTACAGCGCCGCCTCAGCAAAGGCTGGAGTGTTTGGGATTTTGGGGATGTGTGGGAGGGTTGGTTCAGGCCTGTTCTAAAGAAAAGGGCAGCTGTGAAGTTTGAACCTAAAGCCAGGCTTCCGCAGAGTGCTGTGGTCCCAGTTCTCGCCTGTCTCTCGCTATTAAATGTATAGCACGTTAACAGTAGCTTTTTCTATGGCTTCTGTCGTTGCAATAGCTGAGTGACAAATATGGCGATTTCCTGCAGTGTCCTTGAAAAACCTGATTCAATTAAGTTTAAGTATCTTTGGAGTCAGTTGTACTAAATACAAAAGTTATGTATGTTTGTAGGTCAGTATTATATATACCATGCCTGGGGGGTAGATGTGAACCCTGGGAAGTGGTATGAACTTCAAAGGATTGTGCTGACAATGTGCCAGACAAGAAGGAATTTAAGGGACATACAATGTTAAGCGGTTTTCCTGGGAATCTCTAGCAGGAGGTGAATGCAAATTCTTTACTTCCAGTCTTTTGAAGCTGCACCCTAAGGAGAGAACCATAATCTGCTGATTACCTGTTCCCTGACTCTCAGGGCAGGTCTACGCTATGGCAGGGATCGAGGCTCCGAGATCAATCCACTGGCCGGGTCTAGTAAAGTCCCACTAAATCAACAGCAGATCTCTCTCCAGTCGACCCCTGTACTCTACCTCCGACAAGAAAAGTAAAGTAAGTCGATGGGAGATTTTCTCCCATCAACCTCCCACGGTGTAGACCCCGCAGTAACTCGACCTAAGGTACATTGATTCCAGCTACGTTATTCACATAGCTGGAATTGCGTAGCGTAGGTCGACTTACCACAGTACTGTAGATATAGCCTCAATGTCAGAAAACTAAGCTGAATGAAGGTGTGACCAGGGTCCTAGTAGGGAACCAGCTATGGTCACTCAATTAGGGTGAACTGCAAAGAATGGGGCAGACAATCCCCAAACAGATGGTGAATATTCCGATACTTAGATTTACCAAGCCAGCATAAAACAGCTTCTTTATTACCTTACTGGTTACTCAGAAGTCCAAACAACACAGTTCCCTTAAAGTGATCCAGCCTCAGGCCTCCATCCAGGTACCCATGTCAAATATGATGAAAATTTCTGTAAATCTTTTTTCATTATATAACACAAAAGGTTCTACTAATCCCAAAGGATCGGACACATTACCTCCCAGGTTAATGAATGTTTCAGATCTTACCCAAATATACGCTACAGCCAATTCTTAACTAAACTAAACTTTATTAAAAAAACAAAAGAGAGAATGGTTAAAAGATCAATATACATATAGAAATGAGTTGAATTCATTTAGGTGCAGATTCATAGAAGAGATGATGAGCTTTGTAGTTGCAAAGAGTTCTTTTAGAAATAGTTAATAGGTTATAGTCCAATGTCCAAATATCATATTCAGGGCATACCAGCATAACTGGGACCTCAGTCTTGCGACTCAAACTTCCCCTGAGGAAACCTAAGCAGATCTGAGATGACAGAATCAGTTCCCAAGGATCTTTTACACAATTTCATGTCCTCTTTGACAAGTTGGAAGTTCCTCCAGGAACACAAGGCAATTAGGATGACTTTGAAGGAGGTCCATCACGGGTACTTAGCTATAGAATTAACATAAGACAATTTGCTTGTTCCTCCACCATTCACTGACGCTATCACAACATAGGCAGGGAACTGGCAGCCTGTCAGGAGGGAGAGAGATGCAGGTCTCTATCCAAGACAGGTTACAACTGAGGAGCCAGAAGCCTAGAGTGAGTGCCGTTGAGGGACCACACAGGGGGAAATATGGGTGCCACTAAACTGTGACACTGAGCACCTCCTGTTCATGTATTTCTTCAGAACACCCCAATAAAGTTGTCACTCACAAGAACCGCAGCACAGAGATTACATGACTTGCCTAAGGTCACAGAGTGTGTCACTAGCAGGAATAGAAACCCAGTTTCCTGAGCCTGACTTGTTTTAAATACATACTGGCTCTGATTCTTTTCCTCTGACCAGTTTTATGCCCATATAACTCAACCGACTTCAGTAGAGTTATTACTGATGTGATTATGGAAATGCTGTTTGCAACTCCATAGTCAAGGTTGAGTTCCATTTTGCATTTAAAGCAGGATTCAACTTATTTGTGTTGTCTGAAAAATATACGATATCCTCCCTAAATGTACACTGCTTACTCTTAGAGTCCAGAAGGAATTTAAGTAATTTTATTAATTAACCCATAAGTTTAAATGGTTATTTAAAAATTTAACATCTGTGTACATCTGCTCTTTGTCCCAAATGATCTTTACAATGAAATGACACTTAAAATGTTCCATATTGTTAAAATTAATTGAAATCTTTTACATATGCTATTTTTGAAGAAATTAGGTTGCCAATAAACTACATTATTGATTGCTGTATCTAATTACTATATTATATAGGGTACAGATAGGTCAGGTCAGTTGTTCAGGTAACACTTAAGAGGGGCCAGTGTGACATTAGAGGTAATTCAATCAATCACCACTTATCCTCTATAGCTAATTTGCGTGCCACAATTCTATTTGGTTATAATGAGTAAGTGGTATGAGGAAGGTTAAATACGTGACAGATTCTCTCATTGAATCTGCAAAAAGAACGAGTACTTGTGGCACCTTAGAGACTAACAAATTTGTTAGTGGCACCTATTTGTTAGTCTCAAGGTGCCACAAGTACTCGTTCTTTTTGCTGATACAGACTAACATGGCTACCACTGTGAAACCTGTCTCATTGATAGATTACTTGGTCCACCTGTCACTGCCCTTTAAAGATTCTGTGGCTGCATGCTATTTGGACCTGAGTACTTGAAAAGCTCACTATGGCACTGCTGTTGCCCCCTCCACACACTGAGGCACCACTAGCAGACACACTGAGGTAGGTGCATGGGAGATACCTTAAAGCATGTGCACACACACAAAATGGGCTTTAGGGAATACGCTCTCCCTGCTCCTCCTTCACATAACACAGGTTTCATTAACACAGCCCTCTAAACAAATAATTCAATTGCAAATTGTGTCAGAGTAACCAGTATCCCTTGTCAATTAAAAGTTTAGTGTTTATATATGAAAATTTTAATATTTGTAAAAACTAAGGAAATTCTCAGAATATAACATTAAGGCTGCCTTGTAGTGATACTACAAGGGGAAAAATATGTAAAAGAAAACAAACTAATGTGTCAACAGAAATCAGTTGAATCTAATCTGGGACCTCAAACACCTTCATAACCATATGATTATTGCATGATGTCACTACAGGGTAAAGTTAAGGTTGGTTGGATGCCTAACTGCATTTTTTTACCTTAACATGTTTGGATTTTTTCTTATAAACTTAACTCTGAATTTACAGAGTTTATGATGCTTGTTCCTTGGATTATTACAATAGTCCTGTGTTATTTTTTTTTCCACTCTTAAATTACTGATACATACTCCCAGCCTTAACTACACCTTAATGTACTTTTTGTCTGAGAATTTATACTGGTATGACATTGGATTAAGGCCTACAGCCCTTGTTCCAAGGAGTTTACGTTAATAGGCCCCGTCTACACTGGCAAGTTTCTGCGCAGTAAAGCAGCTTTCTGCGCTGTAATTCCCGAGGTGTACACACTGCCAAGCCACTTAATGCACAGAAACTGCGCAGTTATAGGTCTCTAAAAAAACCACCCCGATGAGAGGCGTAGAGCTTTCTGTGCTGGGGCTAAAGCACTGCGGAGCCAGTGTAGACACCATGGGGATTACAGTTCTGCAGTTGGCTTCTGGGAGGTGTCCCACAATGCCTGTTCTCACCTCTCTGGTCATCGGTTTGAACTCTACTGCCCTGCCCTCTGGTGACCAACCGTCATCCCCACCCCATACATTCCTTTGCAAATTTGAAAGTCCCCTTCCTGTTTGCTCTCAGAGCATCTTTCCAGGTGACCATGCCTGCTCCATGCACCAGGTGATCCCCCCCTTGGAGCAATGCCAAGGTGCTGGACCTCATCAGCATTTGGGGAGAGGAAGCTGTGCAGTCCCAGCTGTGCTCCAGTCATAGTAATTATGATACCTACGGACAGATTTCACGATGCATGATAGAAAGGGGCCATGACCGGGACACATTGCAGTGTCGGGTAAAAGTGAAGGAGCTGTGGAATGCCTATCACAAGGCGTGGGAGGCAAACCGTCACTCTGGTGCTGCGCCCACGAGCTGCCGGTTCTACAAAGAGCTGGATGCGATACTCAGTGGCAACCCCACCTCCACTACAAAGGCCCCTGTGGATACTTCATTGGCTCATGTGCAAGTCTAGAGTGGACCGAGCCAGGAGGAGGAAATCTTGGACAAAGAGGGGGAGGAGACCCGAGGCAGAGGATGGCTCGGAGGCCAGAGGTACATGCAGTCAGGAGCTCTTTTCTACCCTGAAAGAGCCTAGCCAGTCACAGCAATTGGACCTTGGCGAAGTGCAAACAGGAGAGGAGGCCCTTGGTAAGTGGATCTGATTTGGGGAATTGCTGAAGCGATTTGTTGGGGCAGGAACTTGCAGAAATCAGGCTTGTCTCCCACCGCATGCCTATTCTGAGCGGCAGATAGACTCCCTCACTTCATGGGAATCTCCCTCAGAGATCTTCTGGAAACTCTTGTGGAGATACTGGGCAATCCGCTGCCACAGGTACTTCGGCAGAGATGCTTTGTTTCTCGCCCCATTAACAGTAACTTTCCCGTGCCACTGTGCTGTCACGGGGGAGGAAGGGACCATTGCTGCACACAGGTGAGCCGCATAGGGGCCAGGACGAAAGCCGCAGACTTGGAGAAGACCCTTCCTTGATTCCCTGCTCACCCTCAGCAGCGAGATATCTTCCATAATGATCACATCCTGTGGAAAGTGTGGGGACAGGAATGATTATCAAGCCCCCCCTACAGTGCTGGCTCTCCCGAAAAGCTACGTGCCCAGTGTACAGCAGGGTCCAGAAAGAGTGATTCACCCTGACCCTGTGGCTACTCACCATTTTGGGGGTCTTGTGGCTCATGTGTGCTTGCCTGGGGTCAGCCAGTTAGTGACAGGTGTTTGAGTACTGGCTGTGTTTTAAAGGACCGAATCAGTGTTGTCTGTGTTGCAAACAATACTGCTTCTGTAAAATGTTGCATTTAAACTTCACAGAGATGACCTTGGGAGGCCAGCCTTCCTTATTGGCGTCTGAACGGCTGCGCAGAATTAGAAAGCGGCCACGAAGAACGAAGGAGGACTTTCTGCGTGAGGTTATGATGCACTCCGCCGCTGAGAAACAGGAATTGAAGGAGTGGCGGGACAGCGAGAAGAGGGACCGAAAGGAGAACGTGGCACACCAGAAAGAAGCCATGGAGCGGCTCTTAAGCGTTATGGAGTGCCAAGTGGACACGCTCCAGGCAATACTAGCTCTTCAAACCGAGCAGCTCCACGCCTGCCCTCTCCTGCAGCTGCTGTCACAAAACTCTTTCCCATGCGCCCCCACCACACCCCCAACACACTGTTATCAACCTCCTGGCTCCACTCTCTACCCGCAGCATTCCACTCCTCCCTCCTCTCAGTCCAGCAGTGTGGACTCCCACTACCCACTGCACTCAACACCCATCCCTCTGCAGTTTGGTCCTGCTGAAGTACAGCATCTGCTTCATTGTACTCCAAAGGAGAAGGTTGGGTATGATCCCTGGACATACACAAATCTGTAGCCGTCCCTGGACCCCCCTCCTCTTGATACCTTCCCTTCCCCCATTCCCCTCCCTGCTGATAATTTTTTTGTTTGACTCTCTCCTCCAGTTGTTGTCTTTTAATAAAATAATTGTATTTGTTTGAAAGCAATCTTTATTCTATTAAGTGAAATCAAAAAGAGTACTGCAAAGCAACATACAATTATGTTAAGGCCCCTTCTTGCATCATGTGCATCAATCACCTCCTAGCATTACAAGCACTGCAATTCCGAGTATAGCCACAAATATTAGTGGCTTTCAACCTCAAATTGCTGCCTCAAGGCATCTCTGAGCCTTATGGCCCCGCATTGTGCCCCTCTGATAGCCCTGGTCTCTGGCTGTTCAAACTCAGCCTCCAGGCGCTGAGCCTCTGCGGTCCAGCCCTGAGTGAAGCTTTCACCCTTCCCTTCACAAATATTATGGAGTGTACAGCACGCGGCTATAAGTACAGGAATATTGTCATTGGCCATGTCCAGCTCCCATACAGGCATCACCAGCCGGCTTTTAAACGTCCAAATGCACACTCAACAGTCATTCTGCACTTGCTCAGCCTGTTGTTGAACCGCTCCTTGCTGCTGTCAGGTTGCCCTGTGTATGGCTTCATAAGCCACGGCATTAAGGAGTAGGCGGGGTCTCCAAGGATCACAATGGGCATTTAAACTTCCCCTACGATGGTCATCTGGTCCATGAAGAAAGTCCCTGCTTGCAGCTTCGTGAACAGGCCAGTGTTCCGAAAGATGCGTGCGTCGTGCACCTTTCTGGACCAGCCTGCATTAATGTCCATGAAACGTCCACGGTGATCCACAAGCGCCTGGAGAACCATTGAGAAATACCCCTTGTGATTAATGTACTCGGTGGCTAGGTGGTCTGCTGCCAGAATTGGAATGTGCGTGCCATGAATCACCCCTCCGCAGTTAGGGAAGCCCATTTGTGCAAAGCCATCCACAGTGTCACGCACATTGCCCAGAGTCTTTCGGAGCAGGATGCGATCAATGGCCCTGCACACTTCCATAAACACGAGTCCAATGGTTGACTTTCCCACTCCAAACTGGTTAGCCGATCGGTAGCAGGCTGGAGTAGCCAACTTCCACAGTGGAATTGCCACGCGCTTCTCCAGTGACAGGGCAACTCTCATTCTCATGTCCTTGCATTACAGGGCTGGGCCGAGCTCACCACACAGTCCCATGAATGTGGCTTTTCTCATGCGAAAGTTCTGCAGCCACTATTCGTCATCCCAGACGTGCATCATGATTTGATCCCACCCGAGGCCAAAAGTGACATTCCACTATTTGGAGCGCTGTGGTCAGCACCTCCGTGAAAGCCACAAGCAATCTCGTGTCATAGCTACTACGGTGGCAAGATCAACGTTGCACTCCTCTTCACTTTGTAGTTTAAGGAATAATTCCACTGCCACTCATGACGTGTTATTGAGAGCGAGCAGCACGCTGATCAACAGTTCGGGATCCATTCCTGCAGCCTGAAGAGGCAGGGTGCTCACTACACAAACCATTGAAAGATGGCACCAAATGCAGATGGAAGCACAGGGTCTGCTGGGATGCAAAGCAATGCATCACGAGGCATTGGGACTGGACCCAGGATGTCCCGCGACCCCCTCCACCTTCCCACAAGTCTTAGCGGCAAAGAGAAAGAGGTGCTCTGTGGGATAGCTGCCCAGAGTGCAGCGCTCCAAATAGCACTGCAAGTGTGAACACGCTATTGCACAGGCAGCTGTCAGTGTGAACACACAACAGCGGTTTTCGTTCTGCGCTCTTTGAGTGGCACTGTAACTGCCGGCGCTGTAACTTTGCCAGTGTAGACGTGCCCTAAAATACACCACACAAAAAATAACAGACTCCCAAGGTTGGAAACTGAGAGGGTGACAATAGTGAACAGTGGGAGGGAAATGAGGGGCTATGAGGGTGATTGGATCCATCAGCATATCAACTCATTGCTTTAATTATAACATCAAAGATCTTTCATTAGAAAACATTCGTATAGAGTGTAGCATAAAGCTCCATCCATTTTCACAGGTTTTTGTGAGTGAAGGTTATGATGTGGAATTTAGTTGGTGTACCTTAGAGGAAGCTTACTGAGAGCTAAACTAGGGCAACATAGGATTTCTGCTTCTAAATAATGTACAAAAAAATCTACATTAAATTAGAATGCAAAATTAGGAAATGCCAAATTTACATTGGACCAAGCTCTGAAGTCTTAAGCTATGGGTACACTGCAGAGCTAACAGCGGTGCAGCTGCACTGAACTAAAGATCCTAATTATAGGTTTAATAATAAAAGGAAAAAGAAAGAAGAGAGGTACAAATGGTTAAAAGATCAATATACAGAAAAATGACTTTCAATGTTCATAGTTCAGGATCAGAGCAGTGATGGAGTGAACTGCTGGCTTGTAAAAATCTCTCTGGAATCATCCCAACAGGTCAGAATCCAAATGCAGCTAGATGTAAAGTTTGTTAAAGTCTTTCCATGCATTTTCCAGGGCATTCCCAATAGTTATTTGGAAGATCTCCATTTTACCAGGTATGCTTTCCCTGTTCAAAGTTTAAGCAGATGAGAGATGACAGGATTAGGCTTGGGGCTTTTCTTTTATAGCTCTTCTAGCAGGCTGACACGCCTCGTTGTCACAGCAGGGCCTTCTTCCCCCTCCCCCCGCCCCCAGAAGAATAGGCACTGTCGACCTTTGCTTTGAAGCTAATCTTCTATTTCCTATGCATACACAGGTAAACTATTGGCCTGCTAAACCCAGGGTTGTGAGTTCAATCCTTGAGGGGGCCACTTAGGGACACAGGTAAACTAGTTACACTCATTCAAATAAGGCAATTAACCAGTCCTTCCTTATAACAGAGATAGTTAAACTGAAGACAATGTAGATAATATTATTAGTTTTCCTGCAGTATCTTACATCTTTGATCTTAAAGTTAACTGGACACAGTCCCATATATAATTAAGGCAATTAAGATGTGAAAGGGAATTAGCATCTACAAACTAATCTGGTTACATTGTTAAACTTCTAACAAGATACAGGTAAACACAGATGAATTGTATAAAGTCGAGTGCATGCGGCCACACTAAGCACATTAATTCGGCGGTGTGCGTCCATGTACCAAGGCTAGCATTGACTTCCGGAGCGTTGCACTGTGGGTAGCAATCTCATAGCTATCCCATAGTTCCCGCAGTCTCCCCCGCCCATTGGAATTCTGGGTTGAGATCCCAATGCCTGATGGGGCCAAAAACATTGTCGCTGGTGGTTCTGGGTACAGCTTCACCCCTCCCTCCATTAAAGCAACAGCAGACAACCGTTTCGTGACTTTTTTCCTGGTGAACTGTGCAGACGCCATACCACAACAAGCATGGAGCCCACTCAGCTCAAGACAGCAGTCATGAACATTGTAAACACCTTGCGCATTATCGTGAAGTTATGCTGAACCAGGACCTGAAAAACCAGGCGAGGAAGAGGCGGCTACGGCAGCGCGGCGACGACAGTGATGAGAACATGGACATGGACACAGAATTCTCTCAAACCGCGGGCCCTGGTGCTTTGGAGATAATCCTGTTAATGGGGCAGGTTATAGCCGTGGAACGCCGATTCTGGGCCCGGGAAACAAGCACAGACTGGTGGGACCCTATAGTGTTGCAGGTATGGGACGATTCCCAGTGGCTGCGAAACTTTCGCATGCGTAAGGGCACTTTCATGGAACTTTGTGACTTGCTTTCCCCTGCCCTGAAGCGCCAGAATACCAAGATGAGAGCAGCCCTCACAGTTGAGAAGCGAGTGGCGATAGCCCTTTGGAAGCTTGCAACGCCAGACAGCTATCGGTCAGTCGGGAATCAATTTGGAGTGGGTAAAACTACTGTGGGGGCTGCTGTGATGCAAGTAGCCAAAGCAATCATTGAGCTGCTGCTACCAAAGGTAGTAACTCTGGGAAATGTGCAGGTCATAGTAGATGGCTTTGCTGCAATGGGATTCCCTAACTGTGGTGGGGCGATAGATGTAACTCATATCCCTATCTTGGCACCGGAGCACCAGGGCAGCCAGTACATAAACCGGAAGGGGTACTTTTCAATGGTGCTGCAAGCACTGGTGGATCACAAGGGAGGTTTCACCAACATCAATGTGGGATGGCCAGGAAGGGTTCATGATGCTCGCGTCTTCAGGAACACTAATCTGTTTAAATGGCTGCAGCAAGGGATTTAATTCCCAGACCAGAAAATAACCGTTGGGGATGTTGAAATGCCTATAGTTATCCTTGGGGACCCAGCCTACCCCTTAATGCCATGGCTCATGAAGCCATACACAGGCAGCCTGGACAGTAGTCAGGAGCTGTTCAACTACAGGCTGAGCAAGTGAAGAATGGTGGTAGAATGTGCATTTGGACATTTAAAGGGTCGTTGGCGCACTTTACTGACTCAGTCAGACCTCAGCCAAACCAATATTCCAATTGTTATTGCTGCTTGCTGTGTGCTCCAAATCTCTGTGAGAGTAAGGGGGAGATGTTTATGGCGGGGTGGGAGGTTGAGGCAAATCGCCTGGCCACTGATTACGCGCAGCCAGACACCAGGGTGCTTAGAAGAGCACACCAGGAAGCACTGCGCATCAGAGAAGCTTTGAAAACCAGTTTTATGACTGGCCAGGCTATGGTGTGAAAGTTCTGTTTGTTTCTCCTTGATGAAAACCCGCCCCCTTGATTGACTCATTCCCTATAAGCAACCCACCCTTCCGCTTCGATCACAGCTTGCTTTCAAAGGAAATAAAGTCACTGTCGTTTAAAAATCATGTATTCTTTATTTGATTATAAAAAGAGGGAGAGAACTGACAAGGTAGCCTGGGTGGGGTTTTGGAGGAGGGGAAGAGGGAAGGAAAAGGCCATTTCAAAAGTTCAGAGTAATGACAGCCTTTTGCTTGGGCTGTCCACTGGGGTGGAGTGGCAGGGTGCACGGAGCCTTGCCCCCCCCCCCCCGCATGTTCTTGGGCGTCTGGGTGAGGAGGCTATGGAACATGGTGAGGGGGGAGGGCGGTTATACAGGGCCTGCAGCGGCACTCTGTGATCCCGCTGCCGTTCCTGAAGCTCCACCAGACGCCGGAGCATGTCCGTTTGCTCATACAGCAGCCCCAGCATTGCATCCTGCCTCCTCTGATCCTCCTGCCGCCACCTCTCATCTCGAGCGTCCCTCCTGTCCTCACGTTGGTCCCTCCTGTCCTCACGTTCACTGGCATCTTTCCTGTACTTTGATACCGTGTCCTTCCACTCATTCAGATGAGCTCTTTCATTGCGGGTCGATTGCATGATTTCCGAGAACATTTCGTCTCACGTGCGTTTTTTTCGCTGCCTTATCTGAGATAGCTTTTGGGACGGAGGAGGGAGGCTTGAAAAATTTGCAGCTGCGGGAGGGAGGGAAAAAAGGGAGAGAAGTATTTAAAAAGATACATTTTACAGAACAATGCTTATACTATTTCACGGTGAACAACACTATTCACATTACATAGCACATGTGATTTCAGTACAAGGTCGCATTTTGCATCTTAATATTGAGGGCCTGCAGCTTTGGTGTTAGAGATCACAGACGCAGGTCCAGGCAACAGAATTTGGCTTGCATGCAGCCATGGTAAGCCATTGTCTTTCGGCTTCTGCAACCTTCTACAATTAAAGCAGCGCCCTCCTTTCCCATACCAAGCAAAGACTGTTGAGTGCTGCGGTTTTCCTGTTAACATGCAGCAGCAAAAACCAAACTAAACCCCACCACCACCCATCCAATTCTCTGGGATGATCACTTTACCCCTCCCCACACCGCGTGGCTGGTATCAGGTAAGATCCCTGCTAGCCAAATGCGAAAAGCTCAGCGCCAATGCCCCTCCCCCCACCGCTTGGCTAACTGCAGGGAAGGATTTCTTTTCAGCCACAGGCAAACAGCCCAGTAGGAACGGCCATCTCTGTCCCCTTCATTAAATTCCCGTATTTCAACCAGGTTACCATGAATGATATCACTCTCCTGAGGATAACAGTGAGATAAAGAACGGCTTTTGCTTGAATGCCAGCAAACTCCAGGACCATACGCTGCCAGGTTTTGTCATGCAATGATACCAGATTACTTGCCACTAGCATGGCGTGGTCAAGTGTCCTACCATGCAGGACGGAATAAGGCTGCACTGCCCAGAAACCTTCTGCAAAGGCTTTTGGAGTACCTCCAGGAGAGCTTCATGGAGATATCCCTGGAGGATTTCCGCTCCATCCCCAGACACGTTAACAGACTTTTCCAGTAGCTGTACTGGCCACGAATGCATCCAAAGCCCTCAGGGCAAATTAATCATTAAACGCTTGCTTTTCAACCATATTTTATATTTACAAAGGTACACTCACCAGAGGTCCCTTCCATGGCTTCATGGTCTGGGATAACGCCTTGGGAGGGTGGGGAGGGTACTTCAGTCAGGCTGAGAAAAAGATCCTGTCTGTTGGGGAGAACAGAGTGCTCTGTACTCTCCGCAAGCTCATCCTCCTCCTCATCTTCCCCATCTGCAGAATCCTCAGGCATGGCTGAGAGTACCCCCTCCTCGGAATCCATGGTCAGGGGTGGGATAGTGGTGGTGGCCCTCCCTAGAATTGCATGCCGCTTAGCGTAGAAATGGCATGTTTGCGGCTCTGCACCTGACCTTCAGTTTGCTTCCTTGGTTTTCTGGTATGCTTGTCTGAGCGCCTTAACTTTCACACGGCACTGATATGAGTCCCTATTGTGGCCTCTCTCCATCATGCCCTTGGAGATTTTTTTCAAATGTTTTGGCATTTCGTCTTTTGGAACGTAGTTCTGCTAGCATGGAATCCTCTCCCCATATAGTGATCAGATCCAGTACCTCCCGTACGGTCCATGCTGGTGCTCTTTTTCGATTCTCGTACTGCATGGTTACCTGTGCCGATGAGCTCTGTGTGATCACCTGTGTTCTCCACGCTGGGCAAACAGGAAAGGAAGTTTGTGGGGCTTTTCCTGTCTACTTGGCCAGTGCATCTGAATTCAGATTGCTGACCAGAGCAGTCACAATGGTGCACTGTGGGATAGCTCCCAGAGGCCAATATCGTCGAATTTCGTCCACACTAACCCTAATTCGAACCGGCAATGTCGATTTCAGCGCTACTCCCCTCGTCGGAGAGGAGTACAGAAATCGATTTTAAGAGCCCTTTATATCGAAGTAAATGGCTTCGTTGTGTGGACGGGTGCAAGGTTAATTCGATTTAACACTGCTAAATTTGACCTAAACTCATAGTGTAGTCCAGGCTAAAGACATTACCTCACTTCCCTCATCTCTTTCATATCCTTGGGACCGACACGGCTACAACTACACTGCATATAGAACCTATATTATTCAAAAATTATTACAGAACCGTTCCAGATCTGTCACAACACCCACATTTATCATGCTGCAAAACTATTCCTGAGGAATGCAAGTGAGAGAAGGGAAATGGTGATTTTAATAGTTTACAACTCAGCTAAACCTGAATGGAATTCCAGGGGACAAAGAGAAGGGAGGTCTCTAGGCCGACAGCTTTTTGAGTGCAGAATTTTCAGAGGCCTGCTGCAAACAACTGAGATGTTAGAGCTTCTCAAAAGAAGGTTTTAGTAAACTTTTATAATAATGGAAAGTGTTAGACAACCAAAATTAAGGTGTTGCTACCAGCTTCTCCTATAATTATGTACATGTCCCAGAAAATGTTTGGTAACCACATTCAGTAAACAGAAAAACAGAATACATTTTATGCCAATATTCTTTGTAAAGAACCAGAATGCATTCAAGTCCTTCTCTTTCTCTTAAACAGATGGATACACTGCCACTTACTACCCTCTGCCTTTCCTCCACAAAACCCTTGGACACAGATTATTTAAATGAAGACCAAATTTTCATGAAGGAAAGAAGAAAGAAAATAACCATAAATACAGAAAAAATAACAATTTTATTTTTGACTCCATGGATTTAGCAGGAATGAGATTAGGGTTTCTAACTTTCCAGGATTGTCCTGGAGTTACCAAGAATTAAAGTTTAATCTTTAATTAAAGATTTTGTCATGATGAACCTCCAAAAGTACCTCCAATCAAAATTGGCAACCCTAAATGAGATATTAACAATAAAACAGTTTGTGTACTCCAGAGTCCTCCAGACAGTTTGAAGTTTGACTACGTAGTTTGTAGAACCTACATTGTCTCCTCCAGAGCAGCTGTGTTTTGAAGACTTATACTGACCTTTGTCATAAATGCTGAAAGATCTGTCTCAACATATTTATCCTAGCGTTGATTGTGACCTGAAGGACTGTTGTTAGTAACTTAATGTTAGACCTGCTGGCCTTGTCCTACAGCAGTGGTCATCATCAAACCTGGGGACTCTCTCAGTCAATCGCGATCTCCGGTGGTGTAGCGGGGCTGATGCTAAGACAGGCTTGTTCCCTGCCTGCCCCAGCCCCATGCCACTCCCAGAAGTGGCCAGCGCGGCCCCTTGGGGAGGAGGGCGGGGTGCGTAGGGGTAGGGGTCTCGGTGTACTGCTCCTGCCTGAAAGCACCCCCACTCTCGCAGCTCCAATTGGCCAGGAACAGGGAACTGTGGCCAATCGGAGCTCAGGGGTGGTGCCGGCAGAGAGGGGCAGTGCGCAGAGCCATGTGCCCCCCCTCTCCCCCCAGAAGCCACAGGGGTATGTTGGCCCCTTCCGGGAGCGGTGTGGGGAGGGGCAGGCAGGGAGCCTGCCTTAGATTCGCTGTGCTGCCAACTGGGAGCAGCCTGCAGTAAGTGCCGCCCGTCAGGAGACCACACCCCAACCCCCAGCCCCTTCCCAGAGCCAGCACCCCATACTCCCTACTGCACCCTGAACCCCCTCCTGCACCCAAGCCCCTGCCCCAGCCCTGAGCCCCCTACCTGAGACAGCACCCCATACTGCTTCCTGCACCCCTGCCCCAGCCCTGACCCCCTCCCAGACCCAGCACCCCACACTCCTTCCTGTACCCCAACACTCTACCCCAGGCCAGAGCCCCCTCCTGCATCCAAACTCCCTCCCAGAGCTTTCACCCCTTACCCTCTCTTGCACCTCAACCCCCTGCCCGAGGCTCAGCCCGGATCCCCCTCCCACACTGCGTAGCCCTCGCCCACAGCCCAGAGTCTGCACCCCCTCCCGAACCCCAACCCCCTGCCCCAGCCTGATGAAAGTGAGTGAGGATGGGGGAGAGGGAGTGACAGAGAGAGCGGGGGATGGAGTGAATGGGGCAGGGCTTCAGGGAAGGGGCGGTGCAGATCCTGG
Source organism: Trachemys scripta elegans (assembly GCF_013100865.1). NCBI lineage: Eukaryota > Metazoa > Chordata > Testudines > Emydidae > Trachemys > Trachemys scripta. The sequence continues at coordinate 94,386,542 of NC_048300.1, forward strand.
TTTGCCCTTAAGTTCAAAAAGTGATCTTGGGCGTTAGGAGGTTGCAGACCACTGTGCTACAGTATATTACATGGTAGCAGTCCACCCTTTGGGACCCACGAGCTCGCAGTGTGATGCTGTGGCCAAAAGAGCTAATGCGATGCTGGGATGCATAAACAGGGGAACATAAGAACATAATAACAGCCACACTGGGTCAGACCAAAGGTCCATCTAGCCCAGCATCCTGTCTTCCAACAGTGGCTTTAGAGGGAATGAACAAACAGGTAATCATCAAGTGATCCATCCCGTCGCCCATTCCCAGCTTCTGGCAAACAGAGACTAGGGATACCATCTCTGCCCATCCTGGCTAATAGCCATTAATGGACCTACTCACCATGAATTTATCTAATTCTTTTTTTAACCCTGTTATAGTCTTGACCTTCACAACATCCTCTGGCAAAGAGTTCCACAGGTTGACTGTGCGTTGTGTGAAGAAATACTTCCTTTTGTTTGTTTTAAACCTGCTGCTTATTAATTTCATTTGGTAATCCCTAGTTCTTGTGTTATGAGAAGGAATAAATAACACTTTATTATTTACTTTCTCCACACCAGTCATGCTTTTATAGACCTCTATCATATCCACCCTTAATCATCTCTTTTCCAAGCTGAAAAGTCCCCAGTCTTATTAATCTCTCCTCATATGGAAGCCGTTGCATACCCCTGATCATTTTTGTTGCCCTTTTGCAATTCCAATATATCCTTTTTGATATGGGATGACCACATCTGCACACAGCATTCAAGATGTGGGCATACCATGAATTTATATAGAGGCAATATGATATTTTCTGTCTTATTATCTTCTTATCTTCTTATCTATCACTTTCTTAATGATTCCCAACATTCTGTTAGCTGTTTGCCTGCCACTGCACATTGAGTGTATGATTTTAGAGAACTATCCACAACTCCAAGATCTCTTTCTTGAATGGTCAGAGCTAATTTAAAGCCCATCGTTTTATATGTATAGTTGGGATTATATTTTCCAATGTGCTTTACTTTCTATTTATCAACATTGCATTTCATCTGCCATTTTGTTTCCCAGTCACCCAGTTTTGTGAGATCCCTTTGTAACTCTTCGCAGTCTGCTTTGGACTTAACTCAAGTAGGAAGAGGGAGGTTATTTTCCCTCTATATTTGGCAGTGGTGTGACCGCTGATGGAATACAGTGCCCAAAATTCAAGAAGGATGTTGATAAATTGGGGAAGCTTCAAAGGAGAGCTGCAAGAATGATTAAAGGATTAGAAAACATGCCTTTTAGTGATAGTCTCAAAGAGCTAAATCTATTTAGTTTAACAAACAGAAGGTTAACGGGTGACTTGATTGAAGTCTACAAGTATATACGAGGGGAACGAATATTTAATAATGGGCTCTTCAGGCTAGCAGAGAAAGGTATAACACAGGGGTAGGCAACTTATGGCACGCGTGCCGAAGGCAGCACGCGAGCTAATTTTCGGTGGCACTCATACTGCCCGGGTCCTGGCCACCAGTCCGGGGGGCTCTGCATTTTAATTTAATTTTAAATGAACCTTCTTAAACATTTTAAAAACCTTATTTACTTTACATACAACAATAGTTTAGTTATATATTATAGACTTATAGAAAGAGACCTTCTAAAAATGTTAAAATGTATTACTGGCATGCAAAACTTTAAATTAGAGTGAATAAATGAAGACTCAGCACACCACTTCTGAAAGGTTGCCTACCCTGGTATAACATGATCCAATGGCTGGAAGTTGAATCCAGACAAATTCAGACAGAAAATAAGGTGTAAATTTTTAACAGAGTGTAAATAACTATTGTCCGCAATTAGCAAAGATCGTGGTGGATTCTCCATCATTGGATATTTTCCAAAAAGATATGCTCTTATTCAAAATAATTCAAAAGGAATTCAAAAGGAATTATTTTGAAGAAGTTCTATGGCTGTTTTATACAGGAGGTCAGATTTGATGATCATAATGGTCCCTTCTGGCTTGGAATCATTTAGTATGATGAACAGTGTTGGACTTCGTAGCGCACTCTAGGGAAATTGGCCAGCTGTCTATAATCAAGGGAACTGGACAGCTCCCTCTAAAGTCTGCAGTCAGGATCAGAGGAGGCATATTTCAAACCCTAGTGGTCGAGGCCAATGATGGAGGAGAGGGATAGCTCAGTGGTTTGAGCATTGGCGCCTGCTAAACCCAGGGTTGTGAGTTCTAATCCTTGAGGGGGCCACTTGGGGATCTGGGGCAAAATCAGTACTTGGTCCTGCTAGTGAAGGCAGGGGGCTGGACTTGATGACCTTTCAAGGTCCCTTCCAGTTCTAGGAGATGGGATATCTCCATTAATTATTATTTAATTATGTGAAGGCTTCTACGCAAGAATGAGACTTCTGGATAATCAAAGTTCTATTGTACTGTTTTCCTTAATTTTTAAACAGTTATATTTGCAAATATTGTCAGAAAGGAAAGTGAGGAGGTTTGGATTGTTCCTCACAAACATAAAATATTAGTTAGTCTCAGTAGGTTTGTATAATCCAGTTTGTGAAGGTACAATGGAGCATTTTTGTTTTTCTCCACAAGGTGGTGATTTGTCTGATGGTTGAGGGAAGAGAGAGTGTTATAGGTAATAGTTTGAGAGCAATTCTAGAGAAAAGAAGATTACTTACTATAAAGGTCAGTAAGGCTGCATAGTGTGTTTACAGATGGAAAAATTAAGTCTTTGATCCTGCAAAGACATATATATGTTTACTTTATGCAGTATGAGTAGTTCCATTGGGTTAAGCACAAGGGTAAATTTTTGGAGGATCAGGCTAAGGATAGGGATATATAATAGAGATGTCTAGCTATTTTGTGGAGAGGAGCAAAGAGTCTGTCTACTTGTGCAGTTCAAATTGCTTGTTGCTTGTTTTAATGATTTTAGAGTTGTGTTTAAAAACAGAGTTGAAGGGAAGGAACAATAGGATGTCTTTTTCTATGTTAGGGATATCACCACCAAAATGGGACATGTACAGCATCTCTGGGAAAGATACAGTACCTCTGTTGTTGTTCGCGTAAAGGAAACACTATTAAATTCTGTAATTAATACAGTAATTTTTTGGAACTGGGACAGTAACAAAACCAAGATTTTGTTATCAGTGTAAAGGTCAGCAATGCAGACAGAGGTTAGCACAGTATCTCTTACAGGACAAAGAACTTTAATTTTAATCATTCCACCAGTCATAAATTTACTGTACTTCAAAATTAACTATTTGTGTGTGTGCTCCTGGATGAAATAAATAAACTGGAAACTCTGTTGTTTTGAGTTAATATTCCTCTTATTCTCTTGAATAAATATATGAATTTGGATAGGTCATGACCGTTTTTTTCCTCTCTGCACGTAGACCAGTTTCAGCAAATATGAGGGGACATTATGATAGTGATTAAGGGCATTTTCTATACTTATTGACATCTTTCTTCCATTTTACATCATATCCAAAGAGTTGTATGGATTAGAGTTTGTGGTTTCTGTTTTAACTCGAGTTAATTGACTTCCAGTTAACTCCAGTTTACTAACACAATTGTAAATATTAGTCTAGACACTCCCCCAGATGTTTAGCCCAGAACACGAAGGATCCGTAGAAAATTGGACTGGAAAACGGGAGTGAATTGGTGTTTCGTAAAATATTAAGGAAATAGTTACATGTGAAATAGGCCCTTTTTCTCCAAGGGCTATACGCTTTTCTCTAATGAAGTGTTGGGTATTACTGGCTAATCAGCAGGTCCAGATCTGGCATCCTACACCGTAAATGTGGACAGCGAGATCCTGTTTGAGATTTTTGTGCAGCCTTGTTTGGGGTTGGATGCGCTATAAATACAAAGTGACACAGGAGCACGAATCGGGAAGCAGGCGGGACCGACAGCGCGGCCCCGCCCCACCCCCAGGCAACGTTTCCTCTCCCTCCTACCCCAGCAGGTCCCGCCCCCCCTCGGAGCGCAGCCGCCAGGAGGTTTGTCCTTCCGCTGCCGCCGTCTACCGGGCGGCTTCAGCCAATCCGCGAGACTGTTTGGGGCGGAAGAGGCGGGAGGCCACCGGGGCGGTGGGATCGAAGCTGGTTTCCGCTCGGTAGCGCTCGTGCCTGTCGCTGCTCCCGGCATGGAGGATTTTTCCGCCAAGTTCGTGTCCCAGAAGATCAGTAAGACCCGCTGGCGGCCGGTGCCCGCTGCCGCCCTGCAGCCGCCCGAGCTCTTCGCTACCGGCTCCTGGGACAACGAGGTACCGGCCCGGGGCAGCCCCGCGCGCTGCGCCCCCAAATCCCCTTGTGCTGCTGCCGCGCCCCTGCCCGCGGGGCCGGGCCTGAGTTCCCCGGGCCGTTACCAGAACGTGTCTCTCGCTCTGCGCTGCCCGACTCGCGCCGGTAGTGACCCCCGGGCAGGCCGCTGCTGGGCGGGAGGCTCGGGTGAGAGGCGGCCGAGCGGCGCGAGTGTGTGACAGCGGCACAAGCCGGTTTGCCCTGCGCTGCGCCTCATACTGCGGCGGTGCCCAGCGGGTCCCCCACCCTCAGCGCAGTGCCCGGACCCTCCGCCTCGCCACGCTGCGGGGAGGGCGGGTGCGCGCTGCCTCTCGGTGCTGAAGCGCTGTGACCTCCCCGGAGCCTCCCGGCGTGGTTCTCTGTGTATTTTCAGATCCTGGTAGGTTGAACAGAGACTTCCCCCTTTCTCAATTAAATTGAGCACCATGCAACTAATGGTGTGAGATCTTAAGAACTAAGCTTCTGGTTTCTCTTCATGAAGGCTAAAGCTCCTTGCTGGACTGTGTGTGCGTTTGTTTCTTTGCTTAGCTCCATGACCAACACTTCCTCTTCCTTTTGATGTGTGCTGATTGACTAGCTCTCGTCTCCTTAGAGATGGCTGCATTTAACTGGTTATGTAGATTTCATTAATTGCTTTGCATTTTGCAGGATTAATATGCTGTGTAAATACAAAAAAAAAAAAAACCATGGCATGTTAATTTTCTCCAGGTGCCTTGAATGTATTTAATCTACCTCTATGAAAATATGTCAGCTAGTTTATTTTCTCAAGGTAGTCTCTTTGGGAAGAGAGGAAAAAGTTGAGCTGATTTATTGTTTCAAGTGTAGCTGTATTGGTCCCAGGATATTAGAGAGAGAAGGTGGATGGTCCAATAAAAGATATTGCCTCAACTTGCTCAAAGAGACAAACTTGTTTCTTTTACCGACATAATTTGGTCCAATTAAAAATGTTATCTCACCCACCTTGTCTCAACTGACTTATTGACAAGAGTGTCTTAACATATTTTAAAATAAGCTAGTTTCACTCTTTTCATACAGGAAAACAAGATCTCTGTTTGGTCTGTCGGAGACTTTGGAAGTTTGGGTCCCAATGGGGAGTATCAAGGAGAACCACAGCTGTTATGTGATATCAGACACCATGGTGATGTCATGGACATGCAGGTAAAATAGTTATATCCAATGGCTGTTTTTTGCTTCTTTTTAATACGGATTTAACACCACTTTTAAAGAAGATTTTAAGTATCAGTGGGATATCAGAATATTGAGAATCAAATATTTTTTTTCCTAGGGGATTATTGTCTAAATCAGTTTCCAAACATCAGATTTTTCATTTGTACATTCTGAGATTATCTAACAATAAGACAGACTGCTGCAAATTCAAATCACTTGTGTTTCTGTGGTGATGTCCTCAAACTGTAACAAGCTTAAGATATTTCTTCTTAGTTTTTTGACCAGGAAAGAATTGTAGCTGCTTCATCAACGGGAAGTGTAACAATTTTCCGTCACCATCAGAATAATCAGGTAAATAACTTGCTGTAGACATAACGTGCACTTGGTTTCAGCTACTCTTGCTTATAGTACAAATTATTTTAGTGCTCACAGAGACATGACTTCTCAGAACTATCAAAACATGAAGCAGCTGAACTCATGAGTCCTAAAATCTGTAAAGCAAGAATTAGGCTAACTTTTAAAATATGTAGAATAGTCGGATAGTACTTACATAAGTGGACCTGTGGTAATAACTGGGCTTACAAATTTACCTAAATTGTGAACTTTATTGTAGAAAGCATGCATACGTTCATAAGATATTGCAATAACGTATAATAACAAATGATAATAGGAAAAGATACAAAAGACTGATAACGTAACTAAATTAGTCTAAACAAAAAAGACAAGTGAACATAATTAGAAGATTGTGTTAAAATTATGCTTGTTAAAAACAGAAAATTTAAAGCCAAAAGTTGTTAATCCAAAAATGGTATGTCAAATATTAAGTCTAATTAATAAACAAAATAATGAGGGAATGGGGTATTCCACCCATCATTCCCTTTTTGGGTCATTAAAAGAGAATTTTTTTTATGGAAAATACAAAAACAAAAATAAAAACAGATGAAGGCAACTGGAGCAGGCTTCACCACCATGTCTGTCACCCCCCACTGTCTTCTGCACACTGGAACTTTTTTTGTCCTAAAAGTGAGGGATGTTCTGATCAGACCAAGCCAAAGAGAAGAATACCAATGACAACACCACCTCACTCAGTTCTAGCTGAATCCCAAACCCTACCTAGGATGAAATGGGATTGGACTTTGACAACAGCTGCAGCTCATCTCAATGAACTTCTTCTCTTTTCCCTGAAAGGAAAGTTTTGGACTTGAACAACAGCAGCAACAACAGTTTCAGACCATTTTAACAAGCTTCTTTTCTTTTTCCCCCAAAAGGACAGTTATTACCATTTTTAATACCATCTAAGAGACTGTCAAAGAAGGGGGTTTTCCTTTCTCCAGTTAAAAGGAAAGCGAACAAGAAAGCTTGTTTAAAATAAAAGCCTTACTTAATACTTCAAATTTCAAATGCTTTAACTCTTTTTCTGTCTCTTCTGTGTCTTTTAATAAAAGGTTAAGAGGATTTTTAATGGTGTGTTTGCCATGGTACTAAGCTGGCTGTATGTATACCAAAACCCCAGGCCTTGTTTAACACTGTTCGGTGTCAAACAGTGACTGGGTCATGTTAACATCTTTGGGCCCTTTATTTCATCTAAACCAATACAGCGGACCTTATGGTTGTCTGACAGACGACTCACGTAGGATATATGAAGAGCCATATTCTAGACAGGCTCCTTCCTTACATGAATATATATCAGCAAAAAGTCTGTTCATTGAATGTTTATGCATATATAAAAGTTACAATGGTATGTTACTTGATTTATGTAGTAGTTGCTATACTTCTGAAAGAGCATTGGCCTGCTTGTTCCTTCTTTTTTTAAAAGAGAACATGTATGAGTCTAGAACTTAAATGTAACTTGAATTTATAATGCAAGTACACACTTAGCTAAACAAGATGTTCCGTAACTGTTGGATTTATTTCCTGATGAACATACTGTCTGATAGAAAGACAGGCAATATTTGAGAACTCTGTAGTTCCACCCGTAAACTTAGCTTTCAGTATTCGTCTGTTTTACTTTATTGTGTAATTATGAGAACAACTAAATGAGATTTTGGGGGGTGGGGGAGGCAATAATTTGCCTTCCTTACTGCCATAAACCAACTATTTGATCTCAGTTTATGTTCAGTATCCAGACCTCATGAAGACCCTATATCCCTGATAAATATCACTGTGTTGAAATACATTTCCCAGATCATAAAGATAAATATGTAAATAGATTCCGCTTCTTGTCTGGCAGGATTCTTATGCTTTTTAGAGCTATTGCTATTCAACATATCCCTGTTAAGAAGCTCCAGTGATTGAGCTGAGAAGAGCGTTCTGTCTGGTCCATCATGCCCAGAAGGATAGTGGCTGCAATGCTGGGTTGTGCATTGGGGATTAAAGAGGAACAAAATATCTTCTGATCTATATTGATGTGAACAACTCTGGAAATAATGTGGTGTGCCCTGGTTATTCAGAACTAATTTCTGATCCAACTTCTTTGAATATTTCAGAAGCATTGATCTCTAACACTGTCACAGGATTGTTAATTAGTACTATTGATAAATTCTCCCTTTTACTTACTGCTTAGACTTTATCTATCAACCAACGATGGGAGAGGGCCCATTACCATGTGGATCCAGATACACCTTTCTATGGTGGAGCGTCATGTACAGGGGTCATCTGCAACAATCCAGAAATTGTCACTGTTGGAGAAGATGGTCGAATAAATCTTTTCAGAGCTGACCACAGGGAGGCTGTGAGAACTATAGGTAGGCCAAATAATCACTTTTTAAGTAATGTGGTCTAAAGAATTTCAGTCTCTACTCATCGGGTGACAAATAAAAAAAGAAATGTGCTGAATATCTCAAATAGAACCTGTAATGGGCATTAATCCAGATTTAAAATATTTTGTAGTGTTTAATTGACAGACAAAATTCAGACTTAAAGTTACCTGCATGCATGTGTTTTTCACAGCTTCTGAAATATTGCATTATTTGTTACAGCAGCTATTTTAAATTATAGTATCCTCTGAAACATGTCTATCAAGGTCTTAAGTATCAGAGGGGTAGCCGTGTTAGTCTGGATCTGTAAAAAGCAACATGCATCCGACAAAGTGGGCATTCACCCACGAAAGCTTATGCTACAATACATCTGTTAATCTTAAAGGTGCCACAGGACTCTCTGTTGCTTTCTATCAATATGAGGCCATTCTTCTTTTCACGCGTGTAGAGATTTTATCCTTAGTGCTGGCCAAATTCCAATTTTGGTATTTTTGTTTTATGTCTACCTAAAGGGACACTATAAAAATTAAAGTTAAAAGTAGCTTCTAGTACTATGTTGGTCCTTGAGTTCTCTTGCCATTTTTTGTGATTTTTGCAATTACATTTTCTCTCTTGTGGGGAAAACCCCATTCACACAAAAGAAACAACCATATAATAAATGAAATGTACAAAGTAAACAAACTGAAAAAGAAATGTTTCTCTTACTCAATATTACTGTAATAGAAAGATAAGTCCCCCCCCACTTAAATGGTATCTAAAAAAAAAAAAAAATCAGAATTTTTTTTTTTTTTATTTTAGTTAATAACATTCTTTTACTTCCCAGGCAGTTCCAGCCAGACGTGGTATTTTTCACTTCCTATCTGAAATTGCACTGTTAAACAGCTGCTGTGATTCACCCCAGATGTAGTTGCATTTTTGGTAAATTAAGGATTCTAAACTAGAATGAGTAAGCTGATGGGCAAAGTATTTTGGGATCCTCTTATATGGAAAGGCCCTACAGAAATATACAAGATGTATCCTAAAAATATGTGATGGGGATGGTAACGTTCTGCTGGGAACTCCTGTAAGAGATTTGTAATCTCTTCTAGACCGAGAATCCTATTTCTGTCTTTGCTATGGAACACAAGATAGGGTGCCTATTTATAATAGACATTGTATTAAATGTGTAATTGTTTTGTTCAGATGACTTAACCCACATAAACTCTGCACACTTAAATCTACTGCTTAAAAAAACAACTGCAATATAGATATAGGATTATTTACCACTACATTCCTAATAAAAAAAGGAATCTACTGTTTAGCTAATATATGCTAAACAGTCAAGTGTGCTATCTTATGACAAAATTTGCATTAAGTTCTACTGCAGGGCATGCACTTAGTATACATCAGAACACAAAAGGGAATAATTAAAAAGAAGAGGGAAATAGTTTTTTTATAAAGAGACCTGAGTATGTGGGAAAAAGAAATAATATGCGAGAATGTATTTTTTTGTTAAGGAAATTTGTGCATAAGACAAGTTTCACTGACTATATCATAAGTGATATGCAGTGGACCAGCAAAATTTGCTTCTCTGGTATGGATAAAGGAGAGATGGAGGTGGTGAAATGAGAGGTTATATTGGAATGGTCTCAAGACGGCGTCCTTTATAGGAAATGGCCTTTAGTGTGTATTTCACTTTGAAATTTCACTGAAGTAATATGCAATTGAAATTGAGCTTATTAAACTTCAATTGGGCAACTGTGCTAACTCTAATTTATGAATAAGCACTTTGTTCAGGAGTGTAATCTCCATTTCTGATTGAATAGACTGCAAAGCGATTATCTTCAGAAGAAAAGCTAGAGGGGAAGTCTATGTAAATATATGAAAGGTGGATAATCAGTAATCCTAAAAGGGTGCAAACTTTCTAAATTCTTGTAGTAGTTCAGTATATGCTGAAGTTTTAATGGAATTGGCCTTTCCTGTGTTTGTGCAGCATGCACAAAATGTAGTCTAGTTCACTTTTAAAGAAGGTTCTCTGGTTGTCTACTCTGTTGAACACAAAAGAACACGTTCATTTACATGAATGCTTAACATGATAGCTATACAATTCAGGTAATCTCCATAAGAGAAAAATAGGGATACCTCCTGAATTTTTGTTTAATCTTAAGTATGAATTAACAAGTACAATGCAAAAGCATCTAAAAAGGAGACCAGTACACTTCTTATATGCATTATTCCTCTATAGTAAATAACAAAGTATGAGCAATACAGAAAAAATAGGTTAATAAGATCACGTAGCGTAAGTCAGTCAATTAGGGCACTGTCTTCTAAACTCCAAAAAAGTGACCAAATGCTGCTAGACTTGGATTTCATCTCTGAAGGTAAATGATGCTGTTCATAAAGCACTCTTAAATATTTCAGTGAAAAAACAAATATTTTTAACTTCTAACTAGGAGGTTAAAAATAATGGGTAGTGCTGCTATAGCGGAGACCTATTTAAGAACAACTGACTTGCTGGATGGGCATCATGTAGATGGTGATATTTGAATAAGTCCATGTCTTGGTAAAGACTGATGAAATAGCACTGAAATCCTTTTGTAGACAGCTGCTTAATTTAGCATAGTAGCAGGAGTTGTGGCTCTTACGGAACACAGAATCACACTATGAAAAGCTTCACAGCCTCCAGTTGTGAAACAATGGACTTGGGATATACAATATGTCCCTCTTTTTTTTTTTTTTTTTTTTTTTTTTTAAAAGGCCTGTTGCAAAGCAATGGAGCATGCCACAGACACCGACTAAATGACCCTTTTGTCAACCATTTGTAGCAAATCTTTCCAGGTCAAAAATTAGATTGGATTCTTCTAAAATAATTGAGTTTATAAACCACAGACCAATAACCTGACTGTCAGTAACAAACTAGAATGTCTGTAGAGCATGCATATCTTTTTCTATGTACCTTCAAGTATAACTTAATTTTTTATAAACCACATATAAACCCAGTAAAATTAAAAGAATCTAGTTCAATAACTTTGTTTAAACAAACTCGTAGGGAATTCAGGTTAGGGAAATGGCTCCCTGGATAGACTTAGGGGGAAAGTATGTTCACAATGTGTTTGTATTGATACAAAGGAAGCTAGAGCATATTGGAAAATTCTAATAAATAAAGGGGGAGGAAGAATGTTCTTAGCAGTGAGTTTCAAGAGCAGCTGCTTTGAAAACTAGTGAAGTTTAATCTGCAGACCATGGGTTTTTGACAGATAAAAGGAAAATAGATGTTAATAGTGCAATCACTTTGTTTGAAACTATTAGTTGTTTAATCAATATTTTCCTAATCTCTTCCTATTGCAGAAAACGCAGACAGCAGTACACTCCATGCAGTGACTTTCCTTCGCACAACTGAGATTCTGACAGTAAATTCAATTGGACAGTTAAAAATATGGGACTTCAGACAGCAAAGAAATGAGCCCTCTCAAATATTTTCCTTGTAAGCTTTTTATTTTCAGCTTGTATTTTCCAGTAAATACATCTTAAACAAAATCTATTACATATAAATCTCTTGGACTATACTTTCTTGATAACAGGTGATACATAATTTAATTTGGATATTATAATTGTACTTGGAGGACAGTTGCAGTGTTTCCATCTATAGAAATTTTTCCCTCCATCTCCTATGAATACACTATATTTCTGGTTAGGAAAACAGCATTTTGTAACACTAGGCACTTTTTAGCCTTCAGGGTGCTTTATGAACACTAATTCTCTGTGCTTCGTGAGGTAGGTAAGAAATTGAAATATAGGGCCTGATCAAAATCCCACTGATGTCAATGGGGAATCCGGCTTATCTAGTGGGTGAGTGACTAAGGCACTTCCATTCCTAATTCCGGTTTTAACACCCAATGGGCTGCAAAGGGAGTAACAACCCTTTGTAAATATGTTTATCTGTACTTCTTACCACAAAGCACCCTTACACTTTTAATGAAATCTTTATTAAGCTTTTGTAGGTGGTCAATAATAAACCACAAGGTTCAGAGCCTGGTGCCTGTCTAATTCGTGGTACAATAACTTAATAAAAGAAACAAGTTCCAGTGGGTGTCAAATTGTTCTAACCTCAGTAGTAAGATACTCCTGGTAATTATACATCCTAATTAATATAATTACCAATTTTGATCAACAGCATGGTGCTTTGGGAGGGTAAAATTGTTTGAACAGGAAATTACTTTTGTTTTTCCCCTCTTCACAGGACAGGTGACAGAATTCCACTACACTGTGTTGACAGGCATCCCAACCAGCAGCATATTGTAGCTACGGGTGGCCAAGATGGAATGTTGAGTATCTGGGACGTTCGACAAGGCAGCATGCCAGTGTCCCTGCTCAATGCTCATGAAGCTGAAAGTAAGGCGCTAAAGAGAAACAGATACTGTATCTCTAAATATTTCTGTATTTTTGGACAAGATTTAAACATTGTTTTTTTGTGTTATAACTACTAAATGTGTGTTCATCCACACTGTTTGCTTCCAGGCTTATTCTTTGTCTAACAGGAGCTGGTTAATGCTGTATGTTATGGCTAACTAAAAGTCTAGTCAAACAAGAAATAGAATTGAGAAAGTAGTTTTTTTTTTTTTTTTGTCAAACGCATTTTATAACTCCTTTACACATATATTGCTCTGCGTTTCTATAAGAATTGCATATTGGTGGTCCTTTTTGCTCATGTAACACCTATTAACATTTGATAGGAATCACACAAGCACCGAGAGCAGGATTATAGTAATTGACAAATTTGAAAATGTGCAACTGAGCAAAGAGGAAAAAGAACTTTAAAAAATACTCTTTGGGATAGCTTCTTTTTGTTCCTTATTGTGGTTGGGATGTACCCTCAAATGATGAAACAACCACTTCTACTGGCAATTCTGAGAGCATTAGCTATGAGGGAGCAGCTCTTTTTCACAACATTGTGCTGGAAATATTCATTGACAGTTGAAGAAATATATTTTAAGATTTGGGGTAAAATTTTCAAAAGTGTCTGTCATTTAAGATTGTAAGTCCCCTTTTATGTCTAAATGCCAACTTAGTTTATGGCAGAGGTTCTCAAACCGTGGTCCATTCAGGTGGTCCATGGATAGTTCCCTCTAAGATGCGCACCTGGGCGGCCGCACATGAAAGAATGAAGGGCCACCCACCTAATTAGTGGAGCTGCACAGGTGCTTGGACTTACTCCACTAATTAGGTGCCTGGACCCTGGAGAAGAAGCACATATGAGGTGGTGGCTTTGGGGGGATTAGGGTGTAGGTGGGAGGGGGAAGTGGGATAAGAAGAGAAGGGTGGAGGGAATTTGGGACGTGCAAGGCTGCAGCGGCCAGAGAGAGTCAACTTTCCACAGCCCCATGACTGGGGCTGCTGGGGAGAGACGGCCCTCCTTCCCATCCCGCTCGGGGGCTGCTGCAGCAGGGGAGAGAGGTAGAGACACACCCTCCCCTTCCCCAGCCCTAGCTTGGGGGCTGTTGCGGTGGGGGAAAGAAGCCACATTGATCACATTAGAAAGTTAAGACTACTGATATTAAAATGAGTTGTGTGCTTTTTTTGTAGAACAAAAAAACATTATTATTTTTAATGCACCACTTTTATCCAAAGTGCTTTACAATAGTTAGCTAACGGTACAAATAACATTTGGAAAGATCATTAAGTGGTCCGCTGAGACCCTCAGCAATTTTAAGTGGTCCATGGGGGGGAAAAAAGGTTTGAGAACCACTGATTTATAGGGGAAAATGTACATTTGTTACACTCAGCTTCTTAATTTGCGTGGGGTGAGGCGGGGGAAAAAGCTTGGGGTTCTCTGTATATACATTGCATTGAATATACAACTTTGCTGTTAATACAATGCTATGCTTCAGATTTTAACATAGAACTAGCCATATAATATTGTACTTTCACGAAGAAAACCCCAAAATTCACAGTAAACATAACTTTGGGGGCTTGTTTTATGGATGTATTAGCCAGGTTCTAGCTGTGGGTAGAGTAATGCATGTGATACTGAATCTACTGGCTAATCAAATTGCATGCTGTCAAGTACGGGTCTCTGATACAAAAGTGTTGATGAGTCAGAGAAGGGGTACAGTCAGGTTGGTCTATGCTGCTCCAACAGCCCTCTTTGGGCAATAAGTAAAGAGGAAGTTAGTGTGCAGGTTGTGAAGGTGTCAGGTTTATGCCTGTGCACCTTTAGAAAGACAGTCCAGTTCTTGGCTTCTGATGGTCCACCCCATAGAAGCCTGCTAGCTTCTATCCCACAACCCCATCTGAGCTATAGCGAGTACTGGCAAGATGACCTGGCTCTGGTGGTCTTTGTCTCACCACTGATCTCAATAACAAGAAAAGATTATGCAAGTATAGTAGTGTTATTTCTTGCTTACATCTGCCCTATCCTGGCATTCATTAACTTGCACTGGGTTTCCCCCATTAGTGCAAACTAATGAGGTTTTACTACATCTTGCATTTGTTTTTTAACATTTCATGTGTGACACATCTGTTCTGATACAAATGGGTTTTAAAATATATTCCACCTTAAGTAAGCAAACAGAATTTTGGTCTGGCAGGACACAGGTAACTTAAACATTAAGGTGAACGGAGAAAAGTGTGCAGCCTTATGAAGGGCATATAGCTTAGTTAATGCATGTCCTTTCCCCTTTTTTAGTTTTTGTCTATCTAAATTTAGATTGTAAACTCCAAGGCAGGGACCTTTTTTACCTTTTTTCATGAGGCATCTTGCACACTTCCGGGAGTAGGATAGATGAATCCACTTCAGATGAAAGAAAAGAACCACAAAACCAGGGGAAACAGTGAAACTGGGTTTACATGATACACAATGTAAACCAGGGAGAAAATTCTTTAGTCTTTCAATTAAAGTAATCTCAGGTATTATTTAGAACAGTGACCGTTAAAAGTTCAGTCAGTTATGGAGTTTAAGGCCAGAAGGGACCTCAAATCATTTGGCCTGACCTCCTGTATGTCACAGGCTAGCAACACCACCCAGCACCCACACATTAAACCCAACAATTGAAATTAGACCAAAGTATTACAGCTCATAGGAGGCCAAGTTGTCAATGTGCCACAGGCAGAGAATAGGAGGGACTGAGATGCACCAATGCCCGAGGCCTCTGCAATGACAGAGAAATGATTGCAAAAGAAATGAGGGTTTTGTGTGTGGGTTGTTTGTTGTGTTTTGGTTTGGTGGGGGTTTTTTACAGTTAAGGCAGAATGGAAGCTCTATAGACAGTTTAGTTCATCTCCAGTACATTGAGTGACGAGTTATACTGAACACCTTGATTTGGAATTTCCTTGTTTTCTTGGAGAATCAAACTCTTTGATATTATTTTAATTTAGATTTGTTTATATAATCCTGGGTAATAAACTTGAATCTCTTGACTCTTGTAGTGTGGGAAGTTCACTTCCATCCTTCCAACCCAGATCACCTATTTACATGTTCTGAAGATGGCTCTCTTTGGCATTGGGATACCTCCACAGATGTATCAGAAAAGCCATCTTTTTTCCATCAAGGTAAGGATTTTTGAAGCAAACTTCCTTTTAGGAAGGTGAAGATCTTAGGCTGAGTTTGTGCAGCGTAGTTAATTAAGTAATTGGCTTGAGGACACTATTCCATAGTCTGTTCATTTATGGAGTATGATGATTTCTTATTAGAAAGAGACAGCCTTAGTGGTCCTCTTCAAGAGAATTACAGTGCTTTCACTCCTGAAATATTACCTCATATCTGATGTGAGTGCACTCTCCAACAATGGATCAAGGGGCGCATCCAGAATTTTCACAGCTAAATCCAGTTCACTTCCCAAAAATCATAGAATTGTTGATTTGGAAGGGCACTAACTGCCATATAACTGCATATGTCCTTGAGGGAGACTTTTTTGGATGTTTTCTACATTTTCAAATATATTAATTTCAATTACAACACAGAATACAAAGTTTAAAGTGCTCACTTTATATTTCTTTAATTACAAATATTTGCACTGTAAAAAATTATTTTTTCAGTTCCGCTAATACAAGTACTGTAGTGCAGTCTCTTTATCATCAAAGTTGAATTTACAAATGTAGAATTATTTACAAAAAAAGCATTCAAAAATAAAACAATGTAAAACTAAAGATTCATATGGCCCTTCATGCTTCAACCACCTTTCCAGAGGACATGCGTCCATGCTGATGACGCTTGCTAAAATGTGTTAATTAAATTTGTGACTGAACTCCTTGGAGTGTCCTGCGGTTTTACCCGCATTCTGCCATATATTTCATGTTATAGCAGTCTCAGATGATGACCCAACACATGTTGTTCGTTTTAAGAACACTTTCACTGCAGATTTGACAAAACGTAAAGAAGATATCAATGTGAAATTTCTAAAGATAGTTACAGCACTCGACCTAAGGTGTAATCTGAAGTGTCTTCCAAAATCTGAGAGGGACGAGGTGTGGAGCATGCTTTCAGAAGTCTTAAAAGAGCAACACTCAGATGCGGAAACTACAGAACCCAAACCACCAAAAAAGAAAATGAACCTTCTGCTGCTGGCATCTGACTCAAATGATGAAAATGAACATGCGTTGGTCCACACTGCTTTGGATCGTTATCTAGCACAATCTGTCATCAGCATGGATACATATTCTCTGGAATGGTGGTTGAAGCATGGAGGGCCATATGAATCTTTAGTGCATCTGGCATGTAAATATCTTGCGATGCTGGCTACATGCGAATGCCTGTTCTCACTTTCAGATGACATTGTAAATAAGAAGTAGGAAGCATTACCTCCCATAAATATAAACGAACTTGTTTCTCTTAGTGATTGGCTGAATAAGAAATAGGGTTGAGTGGACTTGTAGGCTCTGAACTTTTACATTGTGTTTGAGTGCAGTTATGTAACAACAACAAAAATACATTTCTAAGTTGCACTTTCACAATAGAGATTGAACTACAGCACATGTATGAGGTGAATTGAAAAATACTATTTTGTTCATTTTTACAGTGAAAATATTTGTAATTGAAAAATAATAGAAAGTGATCAATGTACACTTTATAGTCTGTTGTAATTGAAATCAATATATTTGAAAATGTAGAAAAAAATCCAGAAATATTTAATAAATTTCAATTGGTATTCCATTTATAGTGTGATTTAAAACTGCAATTATCATGATTAATTTTTTGAGTTAACTGCGATTAATCGACAGCCCTATAGACAAATCATTGTAGAGGAAACCCTATTCTGATGAAAAATCAGACTTAATACTAAGAAGGTCAGATTCTGCTGCCTTCTGTTTTCATTCTTGTCCTGATTTTTGGAGTACAGAATTCAACCTCCATGTAGAAACACAACTTGCAACATAGTGTTGATGTAAATACACTTGAAATTTCTAAGTAAAAACATTGGGGTAGCTAAAAATAGGGAAAATATTCAGATTTATTTGTGAAGTAAAACCTTCTCTTCCCTGGGCTCAAAGGTTTGAGGGATTTCTGTATAGGGGAAAGCTGATATAACAGACTAAATAATAAATCTAGTTGCACTCTGCTTCTCGTTGTACCAGGTTTGCCTATTACATACCCTGGATTCTTAACAAATAGCTTTTCCCTCAGTCTATCTCTTCCACCAATTTTAATCTTGTTATGAAATCATAATTCTGATTTTGTGAAACTTGTGACTGTTTCTTTCCATAGCAAAGTCAAAACCAGGTGTATCATTTGTAAAGGATAAGCAGGAAATTGGGGGGACGATTTGGATCAATATCTTAAACACAAATCTAAAGAAGCAATAAACAAAAGAAAATATTGTCTAAGGAAACTTTTTGCACAGGTCCAAGCTTGCTTTCAGTTTGAAAGTTAATTAATCAAGAGGTTTAATGTACCTAGTACATAATGTTATTCCTCACTATACCCTAAGGAGGTGATTGTTTACTGTTATGATGGCATTAGCTCCCTCAGTTGAGGGGGAGATCTAGTAAAAACTAGCTATTCTGACTGACTTCTGTCAGTCAAGTAATGCAAAATATTTTTTATCCACTGGAGTCTCATCTAAGCCCATCACATCAATTCAATCTAAAACCCAGACTTTGGTATTCCCACCATGTTAGCTGAATACTTAATATGCCACCCCAATCCTGAATGGAAGTAAATAAAATCATAGTTAACTGGTTTGTTTTTCTTTGTTTTTTGTTTTAGGTGGAAGAAGTACTACACTTCTGTCACACACTGCTAACCAGTCTGTAGTAAGTGCCTGGCTAAGCAACAATCCTACCAAGGACCGCATGGAGATCACAAATTTAGTTCCAAATCAGACATTATCTGTGAATAGCTTGGATGTTTTAGGACCTTGTCTAGTATGTGGTACTGATGCAGAAGCCATTTATGTTAATAGGCACCTTTTTGCTTGAATATACTTTAAAGGAACACTCTTAAGTAGTTTAACCACCTTGAGAACTAGCAGGAAAGGTCCTGAGGATTCCAATTTTTTAAAAATGAAATCTTTTACAGAAGCCTGGAAACATAGGGGCCTTTAATGTAGTCCTAGTAATGCAGAGGGAAAACAAGCTACAATAAGGCTCTTGAGAACTGTTCCATCGCCATTGATGCTTATGCATCCAGTGAATGAAACAGCAGTTACCATATGTTATGTAAGTGCACCATTCTTTATTCCCCACTGCCTTTTGCATTTCTTATTTGGCAAGCAAAAAAACAATCAGTATGGAAATAAATTGTATTTTAAATGTTCTAAGGATGTTACAATAGCTTAAAAAAATATGGAATATTTGAACTCCCTTAATGTTCATGCTATTGTAATAACACTAAAGTATTCATTCAAGGCCAAAATTAAGGAATCTTGGGTTCTTTTAAAGACAGACTTAATAGAAATATTATTTTTTATTTGAAATTTTAATATTTAAACATCCCTATGCACTATTAGAAATGTAATTGTTATGCTGGTGTGTGACAACTAGAAAGGGAAACAGTTACGTGAAATGCAAAAAGGACTATTTAAATGGTGAATGGTTAGAAGTCCCATAAGAGTCTAAAAATCTTGAAGCTGTAGTAATCTAAGACAATGCTAACAACACTGGTATGGGCACGTTAAAATTTGATGTGGATATTGTGCCTGTACATATTTGATTTGTAGAAAAAATTATGTTTATAAGTTAGTCTTTCTGTGTGCTGGACGGACAGCTTACCAGCATTTATCCTATTAAGGTTAAGTTCATATGATAAACAGTTTTTGACAAAGCTTTAATCATGAGTTTTGTCAAAATTAATGGAGTACTAAATTGAAGTGTTGCCGAACAGCTATCATAAAAACGCCTACTGTAATTTTTCAATATTATGTCTAGCTTATGTAACAAGGAGCCCTTTCTCCAATGTTTTTAATAAATATTTTTTCTACCAGAATTTTATTTACTCATTCTTATGCCTTAGCTTTTATTATAAAGTAAAAGATAAGTTTCAATGGCTATCTTACAGGAGGCTAAACAACTTATTTTCAGTTTAGTTCAGTGTTACAATTGACCGATAGAAGTTGATCTTAATATGCAGCACACCCACTTTAAGGTCCCACAATGTGGTTCCACACTGGAACCATGATCCACCTGCACAAATTAGCTTGTGGGATTGGGACCTTAGCTATTATGCCCTAATAGCTTGACTTCTCAGATATGTAGAGCACCCTCTAATCCAGGGGTGGGCAAACTACAGCACGCGGGCCGGGGTGCTGCACGGGGCCAGGGCAGGCAGGCAGGGAGCATACGCTGGCCCTGGTGTGCACCACTGCCACCCCGGAGCCGCTCCAGGTAAGCGGTGCTGGGCTGGAGCCTGCACCTCAAACCCTTCCTGCACTGCAACCCCCTGCCCTAAGCCCCCTGCTGCACCCCAGACCTCTCCTGCACCCCAATCCCCTGCCCTGACTCCTCTCCTGCACTCCCAACCCCCTCCTGCACCCAATCCCCTGGTCCTGAGCCCCTCCCGAACTCCGCACCACTGCCCTGAGCCCTCTTCTGCACGCCGCATCCCCTTTGCACCCCAACCCCCTTCCCTGAGCCGCCTTGTACACCTCACACCCCTCCTCTGCCCCAACCCCTTGCCCTGAGCCCCTTCCTGCACACCACACCCCCTCCCACACCCTGCACTCTCTCCCGCACCCCAACCCCTTGCCCCAGCCCTACATTCATGGCCCTGCATGCAATTTCCCGGGCCTCGGGCCAAAAAGTTTGCCCACCCCTGCTCTAATCCCATTGCAGTCCAATCAGTCCATGCGTACACTGGAATATCTTCATCTGGATACAAAGGTGAGTAGTTAGCCTTTCAGCAACACAATGCACGGTATGAGTGATCGCGTGGCTGTAAATGGTAAGACTACAGGACAGAAAGTCACACATTCTGAGTTCTATTCTGCTGATTTGCTTTGTGGCTCTGGGAAAGTCACTCTTCTATGCAATTTTATTTCTAAAGGAGTAATGCTTGAGGTTTAACATTTTGTAAATCAAGATGAACTGGCTGACAGGATAAAACTAAGAATCAGGAGACCCGAGTTCCCAGTTCTGCCTATGATTTGCTGTGGGCAAGTAACGTAATCTCTACTTCCGTTTCCTTATCTGTAAAATAAGGCTAATGTTTTTTATTCACCTTTTGTAAAGCAGCTTAAGCTCTGTGGAGGAAGAGTGCTATGTAGGTGCCAAGTGTTGAGACAGTAAAACACTAAATCCTAGTAATGAGGCTCACTGTGTATCATGACCGCTAATTTGTCAACTGATGCTTTTATGTTTGATCCATTACATACACCTATTAGGAGCTGCTACCTCAAAGTGGTGATGTCTCTTGAACAGTGGGTCCTGTCTACATTCTGTGTGTATTTCTTTTTGCAGCAATATATCTACATCACTGTAGCTATATACTGGTGCAAACCCTTAATTTATACATAATACCCCATTATAAACCATAATTTGTGCTGTTGCAGTTTACCCCAAAAGATGTACTTAAAACGATTAATTTTTAAAAAAATTTAAAAAAAGAGTATATCACTTAACAAATTTAATGTCTAAATTCTAATTTAAAAAGAAGTTTGCAGGTTTTGACAGGAAACTTATTAAACGCTTTTAAATGTGTTTATACTAAATAACTGGTTGTCTGTAGAATGCATAGGAAAGATTTGACTTGCAAAGCTATAAGGCACATTATTTTTCTGGTCTTTAAAGGTGACCTACAGAAGGGAGGTGGAGGGACAAGGGGAATGATGTGTTCTCTTTGGTTCTCTCTATGATGTAAGAAGTGCTTGTTTTTTGTTTTTGTTTTTTTAAATTCTGCTAGTTTCTCTTAAAATGGGAATTCAGGTCCTGTCTAAGCTGGAAATCTCTGATGCCTGGAGAACTAGTGAAATGGTGAAGAGACTATCAGCAAGAAGGGGAAATGATTTTCTATTCACCTTTCAAAACTTTTTACCCCAGAAAAGAAGAATTTAATTTTTAAATGATAATTTGAATAGAAGTCTTAGACTCAAACCCTAGCCCAGTGGTTCCCAAACTTTAACAACCCGCGAATCCCTTTTGCTAAAATGTCAAGTCTTGTGAACCCCTTCGTAAAAATGAATATTTCCAGGGATTTTCCCCCTTACCTTAGCATAAATTATAAAAGCAGTGATCTTGGAAATATAAATTTTGTTTTTATGACATTCTTATTACACACTATTTATTATTATTTATCGTTACAGTAGTTTTATTACACTATGAAAATGACAACACTCTTCCAAGAGCTCACTTTTTGTAGCTTGTATCCCTTTTGATTAAGCCTGTTGTAAGACAAGGCTCTTATCAGAGGCACCAGTAGAAAAGTAGGGGGGCCTAGGGAGGCCGCTGGAAAAAAAGGAGAGGGACCTGCGGGAGGGTGCGCCGATGGAGTGGTATGCGACCCTCATCACACCCTGTACTGGCGCCTCTGCCTCCTATGTTTCATCAAGGAGTATCAGATGTGAAACAGCATGAAGGCATTTAAGAAGCCAACTCAAAGAGTTCCTCCTACACAAGCATTCAGGTCTTGAGCAGTCCAGGCAAACAATGTACATTACAACAAAGCTTAAACTTGTTCTTCATAATAATTTAAAAACACTAGCTGCCTATTTAATTTTAAAAACAGCAAAAAAAAATCCACCTCCCTTTCTATTTCATATAAGGAGTCTTGAAGTTTAATTCTCCTCAGTGTGATAGATATGCTTGCTTTGATTGGCTTAGCTCTTGGAAGTCCCCAAGGCTCCAGGCTGCTGGCCCCGTGCTACCCGGGGTCCCTATGGACAGCTCTCTGCCATTAGGGAATTTTTTTCCGAGAACCCTCTGTAACATTTTGTGAACCCCCAGGGGTTCACGAACCCCAGTTTGGGAACCACTGCCCTAGCCCCTTCAGTTAAGGTGGGCAGTGCTCCCAATAACTTTCTTAATGCCTCCTGATGGTCCTCTAAAGACCAGATTTCACACTTCTGATTATTTCTAAGGTTAAAAAAAAGCCAAACTAATTTAAAAAAACATTTGTCAGGCAGCCTTCATAAATAAAAAAGGACATACATCTACTATTTCAAAAATATTTTGCAGGTCACCTATAAAGAACAGAACATGCTTAACAACAACTTTAAAATGTTATTTTCCTATGCATTATAGTGATGAACTACATTTTCTGTGCCGCGCCACCCACCTCCCCCAAGTCTTCCGACATTACCCTAGTTAAAACAAATGAGATTCCAATACAAAACTGGCTAGGTTCAATATCAGTTTTATTATCAAAAGTCAACCTTTTCTTGTTTCTTTGCAAAACAAGATGGGCGATTGACTCTCCTAAAGATACCAGTCTCTGGATCCTGGCCTTTTCAATGCCATTTGTGGGAATGGTGATTAATATGGTTCTTGGTTTTGATCATGATCAAATGTTCACTTCCACCAAATTAGAATCCAATACACATGGGAAGAAAACTTGTAGGTTTTGATCAACGGAAAAGTGAACTGTGGTTCTGATTTTTTTTTTTTTTTTTTTTTTTTAAATAGTATGCTTACTGATTTACAAATACCTACCAATGTGAAAGGGAGATCTTACTTTGTAAATGTTTTGGTGTTGGTGAGAACTTAAATGGAATTAAAGCAAGCATTTAAATAAAAATGAGAGGAATAAACATTCAAGGCTACCTCCCTTTCCTGTCCTGGTACAGCGAAGAGTAAAATGTACTATATTTCACTTCAACAAATGACTGATTTTTAGCTAGTTTGAAATTTTAGGGGGTTTCTTTGACATTTGCTTGTTGATTTTTCAACAAATCTAGAGATGGAAGGAACTTAATAGAGAACGAAGGAACTGCAGCATATATATTTGTAATAAGCAAGATAGCATTCTTTAATTTTTATAACAGGAAGGAAAAATTGGACTAAAAATGCTTTAAAAAAAGTTTAACAGATAAAATCTAAAATCAACAGGTGGAAAAGGAGTCATAATCTAACTGCCAAATTACAGGAAAAAGACCAGAACACCCTAGTTATACATTTATGTAGCTAAATATTTGATAAAGAATAGATTCATAATGACTTTTTAAAGGGTTTTTTAAAAACCTCAGTTTTCAGCATCTCCTGTTCTATATTGGTCAGTTCTATACTGATTCTTCTACCATGCTTGACATTATAGTATCTGAGCACCCTTCAGGAGTGTGTTAAACAGTATGACTACACGTCTCACATTGTTTGTTTGTTCTGTATCCTTTCCCCAAGGAGAGAAGTGCGTGAAGTGGAATGTCTTGATTTGGTAGGATTTTTTTGTAACTATACATGTTGCTTTATATTTGTTAGAGACGGTAATGTCAAATTTGCCTTGCTATTGAAGAAGAAGGTGGTGAGGTTAGTGATAGTCCTCAGTTCATGGGGGAGTTCACTCTACAGTCTGACTGGCCCCCAAGAAAGTTCTGCCTCTCATATAGGTTAACTTTAGGTTAATTATAGAGCATTCCATTGTGCCAGAGGAGCATAGTTGTCAACAGTGGTCTTCATCTTGGAGTTTTAAGTGGTGTCTTCTATATCCTGGGTCCAAGTCCTTGAAAATAAGGAGTGAGACTTTGAACTTGATTTGGAATTGAATGGGAAGCCAGTGTAGAAGGGGGGGGGGGGGAAGAATCAGTTTGATGTGTTTGCAGTAGCCACGGTTGCTGAGGAGGTACGCTGCAGCATTCTGTACTAGTTGGAGTTTCCTAAGAGATGAAGTTTTCATGCCCAGGTTGATCACATTGATGTAGTCAGCCAAGAAGTGATGAAGGCATAAATAACCGAGGCTAGATCATCATCTGTCAGGATGGGATGGAGTCTCTAGCTCTCTGGAGATGATAGAGAAAGCATTACTCATGGATATAACTACACTACAGTACACTTCTTAGCTAGAGGCCGTGAAAATGACTTAGGAGAGAATTCAGGTCCCACTAAGAAGCACTGGAAGCTCTGAATATAAAGCTTCAGATCACTGCCTTTGGTTTGATTGAGATGTTTAAATCTTTGTTCCAAAGAGTGATGATGCTTACACAGTTCCGCTGCATTAGGTTCATTAGTATTTTATAGGCTGCTGAGAAAAATCCTTTAGCCTTAACTTTTCAGTAAAATGCAGATGTGCGGTGTATGTTTAAAAATCTAGCTTATGAGCTGCAGCCAGTGCTTGTCTGAACCACGTTTTTATTGTAGATCTGGGAAACCTCTTTTTGAGGTGTTTTGGGAAAAGGCTTTATTTCCTATTTATGATATCTGAGAAGTTCTGTATTGTACTCAGTTTTTCTAACCTCATGCTAGAACTTGATTTTTTACCTTCTTATAAAGAGATGATGGTTCAAGGATGCACCCTATAAATCACTATTAAGAATAACTTTTGATTGCATTTCAGTAACTGTAAAAGGACATATGACTGGCAACCTCTCCAATTTTTCAACATCCCTTTGAAGTATGGATACCAGAACTGCAAAAAATATTCCAGTAGTGATCCAGCTGCTAGAAAGAACAGTGGTAATGCAATATACTTTGACTTCTCCAACATAATTGCCTTGGTACTGTACAACATTTAGATTAAAAACAAAAGAACTAGAACAATATACAATTAACATGATACCAATTAAGCAGATTAAAAATTGGCAAAATGACAACTCTTAAAATGTAGTTATAAATGTGGAATTATCATTGAACAGCTGTTTCTAGTGGAGTCCTGCAGGGATCGATTCTTGGCCCTATACTATTTAATGTTCTTAATGACCAGTGTAATAGGGTCCTTGGTGGGCCAAGGGGCCTAGTGGTTAATGTCCACTTGGTCATGGGGCAGTGGTAGGGGAGCCTGGGCCTGCCCATTCCACCAGGCTCTGACCCACAGCCCTAGGAGGGTCAGCATCATTTGGCCTCCAGATAGGGCCCTCTGAGCTACCTTCCCTGGGTCATTCCTATCGCTGCTTCACTCCCTCAGCTTCTGGTCCCAGACAAGGAGAAATGGAATCCAAACTCCCACCCCCAACTGGGCTTAGCATACAGTCCTATTCATGCAGGGAGGCTTCTCCAGCCTCTCTTGGGCAGGAGCCTTCTTGGTAGGTTTGCACTCCTTCCAAGCCTCTCCCTTCTGAGCTGGGTTGCTCCCTTTTCAACCCTATCTCCAGTTGGAGTATGCTCAGCAGGATTGGAGGGGCAGGGCTACCTGGGCCCTGTACTACCCTTTAACCTCTTCTGGCCCTATGTGGGGTTTGTATACCCCATCACAACCTGGAATAAAATATACAGTCATCACTGATCAAATCTGCAGATAACACAAAAATTGGGAGAGAGATAAATAACAAAGAGGACAGATCACTAATACCAAACAATCCAGATTGCTCTGTAAGCTGGTTGCAAACAATATATATTTTAGTACAGTCAAATGTAAATATATACATTTCTAAGAATGTAAGCTATATTTACAGAATGGGGCACTATATCCTGGGAAACAGCGATAATCAGCTGACCATAAGCTCCTACTGTGAGACTGTGGCCAAAAGGTCTAATGCAATCCTTGGATGCATAAAGGGGAATCTCAAGTAGGAGCAAAGAGGATATTTTACCTCTCTATTTGGCACTAGTGTGATTGCTGCTGGAATACTGTGTCCAGTTCTGGTGTCCACAATTAAAGATGTAGGTTGATTTAGGATGTTGATAGATTGGAGAGGGTTCAGAGAAGAGCCACAAGAATGATTTAAAGGATTGGAAAACATGCCTTACAATGATACCCAAGGAGCTCAATCTGTTTAGTTTAAGAAAGCAAAGGATAAGATGTGACTTGATCACAGTTCACAAGTACTTACATGGAAGACACATATTTGATAATGGGCTTGTTAATCTATTAGAGAAAGGTATAACAAGACCCAATGATTGGAAGTTGAAGGTAGGCAAATTCAGACTGGAAATAAAGTATATAGCAGGGGTTTACAAACTTTTTTCATTTGCGGACTCCTAAAATATTTTGAAAGGAGGTGCAGACCCCTTTGGAAATCTTAGACATGGGCTGCGGACTCCCAGCAGGCCACAGACCAAAGGTTGAAACCCACTGATGTACGTTTTTAATAAAGAGGATAATTAACCATTCAAACAATTTACCAAGGGTTGTGGTGGATTCTCCATCACTAGCAACTTTTAAACAAAAAATGGATATTTTTCTAAAAGATCTGTTCTAGTTCAAACAGGAATTATTTGGGGGAAGTTCTAGGGCCTGTGCTATGCAGGAAGTCAGACTACATGATCACAGTGGTCCCTTCTGGCCAGAAACTCTATGAATCTCACTTACGCTGTATACAAAGATAATATCACTGTGCCAGGTTTGGTCACAGGGACCCCCTTGGGACTGTCGCCTGATGTGCTGAAACTACCTCCTGAGCCCATTTTCTCTGATGGCTTGGGACTCCAGAACCCTGTCTTGTTGAGCCAGACACACTAGCCTGTTGCTATACAGACCCACGGTCTGAACCACGTGCCCCCAAAGCTGCAGACTAAACTGAAAACAGCTCAGCAAGTACTCCTGACACCCAGCTCCCAATGGGATCCAAACCCCAAACAAATCCATTTTACTCTGTATAAAGCTTATACAGAGTAAACTCATAAATTGTCTGCCCTCTAGAACACTGACAGGGAGATATGCACAGCTATTTGCTCCCCCAGATATTAATCACTTACTCTGGGTTAATGAATAAACAAAAGTGATTTTATTAAGTATAAAAGGTAGGATTAAAGTGGTTTCAAGTAATAACAGAACAAAGTAAGTTACTAAGAAAAATTAAAACAAAACGTGCAAGTCTAAGCCTAATACATTAAGAAACTGAATACAGATAAATCTCACCCTCAGAGATGTTCCAATAAGCTTCTTTCACTTGACTCCTTCCTAGTCTGGGCCCAATCCTTTCCCCGGTACGGTTCTTGTCAGTTCTAGCTCAGGGATTTCTCATGACTGGCAGCCCCCTTTGTTCTTTTCCACCCCCTTTTATAACTTTGGTACAAGGTGGGAATCCTTTGTTTCTCTGGGTTCCCACCTCTCCTAAATGGAAAAGCACCAGGTTTAAGATGGATTCCACTAACAGGTGACGTGGTCACATGTCCTGTGAGACCCCAAGCCTCCATTCTTCCCGGCCTGACTCACAGGAAGGCTTGCAAGTAAACGGAGCCATTTACAACCAATTGTCCTAGTCAATGGGAGATCAAGATTCCAAGCCACCATTAATGGCCCACACTTTGCATAATTACAATAGGACTTCAGAATAATACTTCATATTTCTAGCTTCAACTACAAGAATGATATAATCATTCAAATAGAATGAACACACGTACTAGATCATAAGCTTTGTAATGATATCTTACAAGAGACTTTTTGCATGAAGCATATTCCAGTTATATCATATTCAAACTTATAAACATATTTCCATAAAACACATGGAGTGCAACATCACAATCACTTCCTTTATTTGTACTCTATATTCCCCTATTTATACATCCAGCCAACCCCTTTTGGCTACAGTATCGCACTAGGGGGTCATGCTTAGTTGGTTATCCTCCAAGTTGATCCACCAAGATCTGAATCCTTTTCAGTGTCATGCATTCCAGGATTCTGTCCCAAATCCTTTTAAGTATGGCCTATATTCTTTGTTCCTAGATGCATGACCTTCAATTTGGGTATATTAAAAAACATGTTTGAACATGCCCAGTTTACCTCATAGTCCAGATTACTCTGTACAACTGACCTGTCCACCTCATTATTTGCCACCCCATCAATCTTTGTAAACTGTATCAGGAATGATGTTATATTTTCTTCCAGATCACTGATTAAAAATATTGAATGAGGTTAGGTGAAGAACAAACTCCTGTGACATCCCATTAGAAACACTCCCTATTTGACTATTCCTCCCTTTTTTTCATGCTATGATCAGGTCAACGCTTTTTTGAATCCCTTAATTGTCCTTTTACTGCATCAAATTTACATTTAGTCTAAGTAACTGTCCCTGCCTGTCTTACTGATTTTATTTCCTGCTGCACTTCAGTCTCCCAAATTTCCCTCTCCATTCTGTTCCTTTCATCTTTACCTCATCAAAGCTGCATCTACAGTAGCAAATCTTGATGCCTAGATTCACTGTTGGAAGTAGTGTTGAAAGGGCTTAAGCATTTAACTCTCCTTAGAGAAGGTTGATTTAGTATATTAATCAATGATTTGGAAAAGGATGAACAAGATAATTGGACCTTAAAATATGCAAGTAACTTAAGTAGAGCAACTGTCAATGTTTGGGAAGGGGAAACATCTACTGCAGTAAATTTAGCAGATGCTAATTTAGTGGACTGTGAGAAACTTCAGCAAGACCAGTCAAAGCCTGCTGAGCAGCCTGTATATCACATCACATGAAATTCACTATTAAATGCAAGAATATGTATATTAGAAGGAATAATCTTAACGACTCGTACACATTACTGGGTTCTAAATTAACTGTAAGCACTTGTGAAAACGTGGCTGTCATGGGGGGCAGCTCAATGAAAACATTTACTTACTGTGCATCAGTGGCTTTTTTGTTTGTTTTGGAAGCTGCATCAGGAATAGGGTAGAAAGGTAATAAAACTATTAGATTACATAAATTAAGTGGTATGTTCTCACCTAGCATAATGTCTTACCTCTGCTCCTCCCCTCTCTCAAAAAAATATATAGATAAAAGAAGGGAGGCAGAGTCTAGAAATTGAGTCTAGAAAACTTTCAGAGTGGGAGAGTGAAAACATTGGGGCTGGCTGAGATGGCAGCCAAGAGCCCGCACCCCCTCCTGAACCCCAACTCCCTACCGCAGTCTGGTGAAAGTGAGTGAGTGTGGGGGGGATGGAGTGAGCGGGGTGGGGCTTTAGGGAAGAGGCGGGGTAGATCGTAGGTTGCCCTTAAATTCAAAAAGTGATCTTGGGCATAAAAAGGTTGGAGACCACTGTGGTAGAGAGAGCCATTCATTATTTCATATCTAAGAGGTGATGTTTTCTCTCTTATAAGAAGAGCATACAGAGAGTGGTTGACACTAAAAGGCTGATGACAGGATTGTGTTGAGTACAGTCTACCATGGCCTCATTGCCACAAGGTATCGTTGAGCCAGGAGCAGATACTGAGGCAATGAGATCTGCGCCTCATTTGTTGCCTCATGACATATGTCTCAGCACTCAGTCACTCCTTTGACATACTTGAGTGTTCTGAATGCAGCTATGGCTGATTATTGTTGTGGATGGTGCCTGATACCAAGTAGAAGTAAGACTGTGTTGGGTGCCTTCCACTTTCATCATGCACAAGGAGGCAGAGATGAATGTAGTTCTCAATGGTTAGCAAATAAAGCATGATTCACACCCGGTCTATCTAGGCATCATGTTGGATAGAACTTTCACATATCGTTACCATCTTACAAAGACAGCAACTAAAGTCAAAGTGCGCTAAAACCTGCTCAGGAAACTGGTCAGTATGATATGGGGTGCCAATGCCCATATGTTCCTCACTTCAGCCTTGGCACTCTGTTATTCAGAGGTGAAGTACTGTGCTCCAAAGGGGCTCGCTTGTCTCATGCAAAGATGATCGATGTATAACTTAATTGCACCATACCTATTATTTCAGGCATATTTACATCTACTCTTCTACTGTGGTTAAAGATATGATTTGGTCACAATTCTGTAACTGCACCGGTCTGCTTCAGCTGGAGCTATGGCTTTATGCACCCCTTGCAGCTGTGGCAGGAGCTGGGGCTGTGACCCCCACCCCCATTGCTGTGGCCGGAGCTGGGGCTGTGTCCCCCCCCCCGCCTTGCTGTGACCATAGCTGGGGCAGTGTGTTCCTAACCAGTGGCTTCAACTGGGGCTGGAGCCAGGGCTGTGCTCCCCCTTACCCCAGCATAGCTGTGGCCAGGGCTCAAGCCAGGGCTGTGTGTCCCCACGCAACCCTGCGTCTGGGCCCGAGGCTGTGTGCCCCCACGCAACCCTGCGTCGAGCTGGGGCTGTGCGACCCTAACCCTTGGCTTCAGCCAGAGCTGTGTGCCCCCCCCCCCAACTGCGGCCAGGACTGGAGCTAGGGTTGTACGCCCCCTCTGTTGCAGTGGGGCTATCAGTCCCCCTCACCCTTTGCAGTAGGGCTTGGGCTCTAAGTCTCCCCCATAGAGCTCCAGCTGTGATCCCCCTCTCCCCCCGCTATTCTTAGTAAAAGTCACGGACAGGTCATGGCTCCCATGCATTTTTGTGTATTGCCAGAGACCTGTCTGTAACTTTTACTAAAAATAACCATGACAAAATCTTAACCTTAACCATAGTTACCAGGTCTCTGCAATACTGCTCCGGCCAGTGTTGGTAGACAGGAAAGCGTAGCAAAGCTTGTGACAAAATTGCAAAATATGCCACATCTATTGTTAATTAAAGACTTGTTTAATCCACCCTATGGCCGTCTGCCCTCATGCTGCCGGTTGTGAACAAGTTTGGGGTGATGGATTTACGACAGAGGACACGTGGCGAACTTCACGGACCGCAGAGAAAGTGACATATAGTTATCTTGCTTGGGACCCCACTCCGTGCCAACCCGGGTTTCATTTACCCCGAAGGCAATGGTGCAGCCTTCTGAACCGGTTTCGTACGGGGCAAGGAATTTGCGCCGCAGCGGAATTTCAGTGGCGTTGGAGAGACAGGTCAATGTGGGCAGCCACAAACCCCGATATGCAGGGGTGAGGACTGCAAAATGACAGCTTCCTGGAGGCCTTCCTGCCTGGAACCCCGCTGATAAGAACGCCCCACCCCGGCGTGGCTTCACCAGATTATTTTGCACGCACCAAATAACTCTGCACTGAGACGTGGGGGCGGCTGGGAGGGGATCGGAATCCTCAGGCATCAGCCAACCAGAAACGGCGCCTTTCCTGGGGGGCGGAGTTGTGCTACGGGCCGCTGCCAGAGCCAGGACGAGGGCGCGCGTGAGGCGCTCGCGGCCCGTTCACCCCGCGCAGGGCCCGCCCGGCCCGGAATGCTGACTCCGAGCTACTCACATTCCAATCCAGGGGGGTGGGGGGAGCAGCAGGGAATACGCGCAAAGGAGGCCGGGAACTGCCCATATCCGGGAAACCCTCTGCGCCAGACCTACCGAGAATATGGCGGCCCGGAACTGAGCCCCACGGGGGGTGGGGGAGGGGACGAGCTGCCACCAGCACCGGGGACCCGAACGGCGCTGCCGCCGCCCTACGGGCGGAGCCCAGCGCCGCACGCAGCGCGCCGCACCCCGCAACACGCGTGGGCCCGGGGCGACGCCGCCGCCGCCTTGTCCCCGCAGGTAGGTCCGGCTCCGAGCGCCCTCGCCCCGCTCTGCCCCGGGAGGGGAGCGCGGCCAGGGGGATCCCGTGCCCGGGTGGAGGCGAGTCCCGACCGCGCCTCCCTCGTGAATGTGACCGGCCGGCCCCGGCCGCCGCCTCTCGGCACGCTGGGGGGCGCAGCCCCGCGGGAGAGTAGAGACAATAACAGCCCCTCCCGCCCCCGTCGCCCCGTCCCTCGGGAGCCGCAAGGGGGGTGAGGGGTTGCTCCTGTCTCCCCGCCCGGCTCACCCCGTTTGCAGCTCTGCCCGGCTGCTGCACCTCCCCCTCCAATCCCCCGCTCAGATCCCCTCGCCCGGTACAGCGCTTTGCCCCTGGGGACATCCCCCCGCATCCATCTCTCCGGCGGGGATTCCCCGTCTGCTGCCCCAGCGCCTCGCCTTAGCTGCTCTGGGGACTGGGGAGGGGCTGGGCGGCGCCGACTAGAATCCAGTTTGTGCCCCGGGGTGGGTACGGTCTGGGGTCTCTGCCTCTCTGCGCGCTCCTCGCCTGCAGCTGGAGCTTTTGTGTATTTCAACCCCGGATTAAACTTTGAAACGTTTTCCCTCGTTCCTGCAAAATAAAGATCGGGGAAAAGGGGAGCGGGGTAATTGAAAGCGTGTGTGTAGCTGATTCGAGAGCCGAATCTATTAATCTTTGAGTGAGGACTATGGGGTTGGGATGACACCGGGTTGAGGAAGAGACACTGGATTTATTGGGTTTTGGGTGGAAGAGACACTGGAAGAGAGATTATTCCCTCAGCATGATGCTCCCATATGGCCTCTTCAGCTGTTACTGGCACTGATTTCTGCAGTCAAATAAATTTTTATATGAAACTGGGTCAACTTTGGCTAGCGTACTTTCATTTAAGTGAAATCTGGTTTAACTTGTTTGTCTATTGGTGTCCAATGAATATCCCACCATTATAGTGATTTAAATTTGGTGGATGTTCACACATTAGTCCAAACTCCATCTCCAAGTACCCAGCTGTCACAGATAAGGGAGAATCTGATATTTGGCGGATGGTATTTATGCTGCTCTGAATTTTTGTATATAGGTTGAAAACTAAATTGGTCTCAGGTCTGGTACTTTCTATAAATCCATGGTCTATGCCAAAATACAATGCTGATCTGAGGGATCAGTGACTGTCTTGTTCCAATATCTTGCAAACCACCAGGGTTAGAAACAAAAGCTGTTACCCATTGTAATACACTATGGAAGGGAACATCATAAGAACATAGGAATGGCCATACTGGCTCAGATTATTGGTCCACATAGCCCAGTATTCTGGCTTCCAACAGTGGCTGGTGCCAGAGGCTTCAGAGGAAATGAACAGAACAGGGCAATTACCAATTGATCCCTTGTCATCCAGGCCCAGCTTCTGGCAGTCAGAGGCTTAGGAACTCCCAGAGTATGGGGGTTGCGTCCCTGACAATCTTGCTAATAGCTATTGACAGACCTATCCTCCATAAATGTATCTAATTATTTTTTTTAACCCAGTTATGCTTTTGACCTTCACAAGATCCCCTGGCAGTGAGTTCCACAGGTTGACTGCATTGTGTGAAGAAGTACTTCCTTATGTTTGTTTTAAACCTGCTGCCTATTACTTTCATTGGGTGACCCCTGGTTCTAGTGTTATGTGAAGGGATAATTAACACTTCCTTCTTCACTATCTCCATACCATTTGTGATCTTTTCCTTTATCATATCATATATTTGTCTTCTAAATAAACAGTTGCAGTCTTTTTAATCTCTCTTGATATGGAAGCTGTTCCATACCTCCTCTTCCCCCCCCCAATAATTTTTGTTACTCTTCTCTGTACTTTTTGCAATTCTAATACACCTCTACCTCGATATAACGTATCAGAAGGGTAGCCGTGTTAGTCTGAATCTGTAAAAAGCAACAGAGGGTTGCTACTGAGGACAGCGTTATATCGAGCAACAGAGGGTCCTGTGGCACCTTAGAGACTAACAGAAGTATTGGGAGCATAAGCTTTCGTGGGTAAGAACTTCTAAAGAAGTGAGGTTCTTACCCACGAAAGCTTATGCTCCCAATACTTCTGGGAGTCTCTAAGGTGCCACAGGACCCTCTGTTGCTCGATATAACGCTGTCCTCAGTAGCAACCCTCTGTTGCTTTTTACAGATTCAGACTAACACGGCTACCCTTCTGATACGTTATATCGAGGTAGAGGTGTATTAGAATTGCAAAAAGTACA